>NC_089204.1:29067588-29217588 GCF_963930695.1 Labrus bergylta
TGGCCGAGCTGAAATAAATTGGGGTGAAATCTGGCAAACGTGTTATGCAGCAACGTGCAGCCGTCCAGTGACAGAGTGCATAAATACAACAGAACCTGAAACATAAGTGGTGACGTTTGATGCATGTTTCATAGCAGTGATTACATTTAAAAAAATGCATCATATTTACCTCGACTCCCGGGTGCTCAACAAATATTCTTATATTGAAATTCAGTGATGTTCACCTTCAAAAGGGTGTTGTTGTTCTTCACTGCTGTTAATGTAATTGCTTTCTGTCCCCCCGGTCACTGGAATAAAAAAGTCTGAGGTAATAAGGCGGGCGTCTTTTCTGTAGTTCTCGAGGATGTGGATGCACAATAAGTCAGGCCCAGACGGATGCATTTCTGCATTATATCATCCTGTAAGTAAAAATATACGCATCTTTATGAGGTCTGAATTGCTCTGTTCTGTTTATCACCTTCTCTTAAAGCTCCAAATCTCGTTCGTTTCCGTCCCTGCTGCCGGACAACTGGCCGCCTCTCCTCCTCATTATTAAGCCTCTATGCAAACTAAAACATCAGCAGGCCTGATGTTCTGGATTATAAAGACCTATTCCCCCGGGGCTGAAGCCAGTCAAGTCCCCATATGAGATAGAGAATGGACAGACTTAACCCTGTGCCACCTTCTATACCAATCAAGTAGATAAATAAAGGTTTAATTAAGAAACGCTCCTCAGTGGGGTTATGGGGGATTGGGAGATGGTGACTGAACGGGGGGGAGGGGGATATGAAAGACACAAGAGGAGATACTTGAGCGTCACCGGTAGAATAAAGCACAATAAAGGGATATTTATCAAGTTTCTGCAAAGCCCAGAGGCTATTGAACACCACAGACAACATAGGCTACTCATAATGGAAAAAAAAAACTCAATTACCGCTTGGTTATTACAAAAAATATATTAAATAACAGATTCAATTATTTTTTGCATTTTATCACCTCTCCCAAAGAGCAGAATGCATCTTATATAGGTGAGGCATCAAGATTAATTGCTGTGGAAATTAATTTGCAGAATAATTCTCATCATAAGCAGAATTACACTTTTTGCTTTATCAGGATGAGTCACAGGATGTTTGTAGTGCCGACGTCCTTTATGCTGCAGCTATACTCTGCGGGCAGAGAGACAGAATCCAATCTGTTTCACACGCTTCTTTTCATTTGGCTGTTTGGAAATACCAGGAACAGATGAATTAATCTCAGACAGTCGGTCCGACGTGCACGTTAAGTGAAAAATGCAGAAAAGCAAAAACACACAAAATAGATCATTGAATTATTTCTATACGAGCCTTAGTTCATAAAAAGTTAGGTCGCTGTGTATAATGTAAATCAAAACATGATTAAAATATTTAGCAAAACCTTGAAAAAGAAAATAGCACAAAGACAACATGTCAAATGTTAAAATGGATTTAATTTCAGAAAATTAAATAGAAGAATGTGAGGATTTCAGCGCCTACAAAACAGAAGATCTTGTGATGCACGATTGCACTTTTTTTCAGACCAAGTACTTCTGCATGTCCCAGACTAAGGAGAGAAACGGTGAAGAGAGAGAGAAGGAGAGTGGGGAAAGGCGTGCTTGAACCCGGGCCGCCCGCTCTAGAGGACTTCAGCCTCTGTACACGGGGCGCGCACACTAACAGCTAGGCTAAAGGCGCCCTGCTAGCATCATATTCAAAACAGGCCTGTGGTTGTTGTTGTCTTGTTTTTTTAAATTAAAAATGGGGTCCAGTGTTTGCCCATCATCACATGGGGTTGTAAGTAAAAACTAAAAATGTAGACGTCAAATCTCTGACTTGTCATAAAAGTCTTCCCCTGTATCCTGAAGGTCAAAAGTGAACCATGAAGTAAAGTAAGGAACTCCATTTTCTGCACAACATGCAGCTCATAAACTTTTATGTTCGTCACATGTCAGGGCTAAGTTTTATTTCTGACCTGCATGAGGGTTAGCATGGCAACCATCTCATATCCAAACTGAATGGCAGACAAAGTTTCTGGACTTTTGTGCCCAGTGATTACAGTGCCTTTATGTCACTGTGCATTTTTCTTTTCTGTCTCTGAGTCTGTCTGGTTTCTGAGTTACCAAGGCTGTAACATCTTTTTAAGGAAAAATCTGTTCATCCTTTTCCAGAGGTGTTCTTTATTTGATTTGTACGTCTGTATTATACAGTTGATAATCAGCAGCTGTTGCTCTGCATTCGAGAGGCCCGACAGTTTAGTCTTAAAGAATGAAAAAAGGTCGTATAATGGTCTGTAGTTGCAGATTGTAGGGACCTCCTCTTACCTTACCATAATGCAGACAATTTATTTAAAATGATTTTTGCTTTTTGAAACCTTTGGGGTGTCTTCTTCTTGACATTTTTCCAAACAGGGTGTGTAGACGTATCTGTTCTGCCCCTAGTGGCCAAGATGTGACACTACACTGCACCTAATAATAAATGCCAAGTAACCAACCCCTCATTAAACATTCCTGTCCCTCCTCACTCCTCACTCCTCCATCCCAAACCACCTAGCCCAGCTTCCCCCTCCTCGTCCCCCCGCAGAGAACAGCTTAGGTCATTACAGTCCGCTGTCAAAACCTGTGACCGCTCCGCGTTGGAGCCGCCAGGATTAAGGGCTGTGAAAACAAGAACACGAAGGGAAAGGAGGTGAAAGCTGACAGAGGGAGCAAGGCCTTAAATATTTTCTCTTTCTTCCCCCTTTTTTTCCCCCCCCGCCACAGTTGACCGCGTGCTGATTCTTGCAGCTACTTTGCGGCGGACGGCACTGATGTGAAAGAATATGGAGTCACATGGAAAACACGGAGAAGGAGGTGGGTGAACTGAACGTTAGGAACAAAACATCGCCTGACTGCAAAGTTCAACCCAACCCGGCTTTCTTCTTCTTCCTTCTTCTTACTGTAAAGCTTTAAGGAGTTATGTCTCATGCAACGCTGAACATTCAGGAATCTATATTTATGCTCCAACTCTGATGTGATTTTGTTTTAAATATTCTATTTTATGCTCCTCTCTAGAGTGGATGCTCACTCAGGTCACCATGTGGTGGACTCTGAAGCTTCAGTGTTTATCCAGCTCTGCATGGGTCTGTAAACCTTTCTGTGTTCTAACCTCTCTCCATTTTTCAAAAGCATCTCCAATATTGATCCTAGTTTGAACACGTTTCTGCTCGTGGAGCTTATTAGAAACATGCAGAGGCTTTTTAGGTCGGGTACAATCACTTCTATCTGAACCACTTCTCTTGACCGCTTCCATCGCTGCAACACCTGTTGACCTGATAACTGCTCTCATATCTGGCAAACCGAGGGGTGTCCAAAACGGCCATGTGGGGGGGGGGGGGGGGGCCTTAAAAGCGCCTACCTTCTCTGGTCCAAACAAATCCAGAGCATTCAGGAGCAGAATCTAAAGTTAGAAGGAGGACATACTGGCTGCTGCATTGTTTTCAGAGAAGCCAGCACTTCAACATAGCATGTTTCCTTAATGTCTGATCAGATAGTAAGGTACCTTTATCATTTCACTCACTACACATCTCACTGAGTGGACCTTTAATGATATTTTTGTCGAAGGGGCCACAAGGATTTCACAGGATTGTATAACTGGAGTGACAAAGAACATCTTGAATCTATTTTATGTGAACATGCTCGTAGAAACCCTGGTTGATTTGTTAAGTTGATAAAAAAGCTTTGTGTGACTTCCTGGCTTGGCAGCCAATAGGCAGAGACAGGAAGGACATCAGGAGAGAGGCCGCATTTTATTCCACCAGCTGGTTTGGTTTTGTTTGGAATGATTTATCGGACTTACATAATTATGATTGTTTGAACTTTAGTTTATAATAAATCACCTCTTGCCCATCTGTGCCACTTTGTCACATCTCATTTTTCAGGGTGAGTGAAGCCAGGTAATCAAAAAGATACCCCGAGTATCTTGATCTCCCTTCATGTGACCAGGTGCTGCAGATCTCACAGAGCTGATGCAGGTTGAAAACACATACACACCTCTGGCAGACATTCGACTGAGATCGGCAGAAGATAAAGATAAAGATAAAGATAAAGATAAACTTTATTGATCCATCGTGGGGGAAATTTGTGCATTACAGCAGCTCCAGAAAACAGGGGACGGGAATATACTTATTAAAAATAAAAATAGAAGTTAAAATCAAATCAGACATATTTACATCATTTAAATAAATAAAAATACAATAATGTAAAATTACACAGTAACTAAGGGATTGTTCTTAAAAAAACACACACAGTGTGTAGCATGAGGTGGTGATGTTGTTAAACAGTCTGATTAAACAGTCTGATTAAACAGTCTGATTAAACAGTCTGACTGCAGATGGGATGAACGACCTGCGGTAGCGCTCTGTCTTGCAGGGTGGGTGTCTGAGTCTGCTGCTGAAGGAGCTGCTCAGGGCCCCCTCAGTGTCATGCAGGGGGTGAGAGGGGTTGTCCATGATGGATGTCAGCTTCACTAACATCCTCCTCTCACCCACCTCCTCTACAGAGTCCAGAGGACAGTCCAAGACAGAACTGGCCCTCCTGCCCAGTCTGTTCAGTCTCTTCCTGTCTCTCTCTGTGCTCCCTCCTCCCCAGCAGACCACTGCATAGAAAAGTGCAGACACAACCACAGTGTCATAAAAAGTCTGTAGCAGAGTCCTGCACACTCCAAAGGACCTCAGTCGCCTCAGCAGGTGAAGTCGACATTGGCCCTTCTTGTACAGGACATCGGTGTTGTGTGATGATGTGTGAAGATGATGCAGGATGTATGTGTGTGTGTGTGTGTGTGTGTGTGTGTGTGTGTATGTGTGTGTATGCATCTTCTTTTCATTCAGAATTTGTCAGGCTTGACAACAACAGCAAATTGCATTCTGAATCCGACACTCGTGCTGCTGAAGGGGTTGAGGCGCCTCGTTCTTACATGTGTCTGTTTTCTCTCGCTGTATATGAGATGTTATCCAGAGAGTGAGATAAGTCAGCAGGAGCACAGAGGATATTTGACTTTATCTTAACCGTTTATTCCTCATGTTGACACCACCAGGAATTTTAAATTTCAGCCTCACAAACGATCACCCTGTGGCATTGTGGGGGATATTCCTGATTAAATTCACAATCCTAACTGGAAGCCCTCATTTCTGCTCTCCATAATAAACCAGCACCAGGAGAGGCTGAACCATGACTCCATTACCCACCTACATTAATTTGAAATGAGTGTGAAATCATTTTTTTTTAGTGTTTGGACCTGCTGTCCTGCGGCGCGGGCCTGTTTGGTGTTTTTTTATTTACCGTCACCTCTGTGCCCAGAACTCAGTTAATCCTCTGTTTGTGTTCAAACACCTCGGCTGCTTGCTCTGCGTCAGTCTGTCTCCGCGCTCGCTGGCTGCTGTGAACGCTTTCTGTCTAGCTGGCTGCCGGTGGAGCCGATCTGGCAGATGGCCTGCTGTTGGGATAGAAGTCTGATTTCCAGGGCTGTTTGATGGAGGAGGATGGATTTTGAATTGTCTGTCTAGCTCTCTGTTTGCCTTTAAAAAAAAATCTGACTGTGTCAATGTGCATTTTTCCTTTTCTGTCTCTGAGTCTGTCTGGTTTCTGAAAAGTTTATTATTTTGCAGAGCTGTTCTTTGTCTGAAAGCTGTTTTGTAAATGGCTGAAGGTCATTAAAGACACAACTTTCACTTCTTCTCGTCTCCTGTCACCGAGTCTCCCCCTGTAGGCCTCACAGGAGCGCTGGCCCTGTTCCACTAGGGCTCCTCGAGGTCACCAGCAGGCCCCCGTGTTTTGGCTCAGCTCCCTCCCCCTCCCCCTCGCCCCGCTCCTCCTGAATGGCTCCCCCTGATTATCTCATAGTTTTGCTGGATATTCCCTCATCTCCTCCTTTAAAAGGACTTCATTACTTCCACCTCCGCAAACTTGTCAAAACCAATTTGCTTTCCTATTATTCCCTCAACTGATTCCACCACGACCCCTCCCTCCACACAAATCCTCGACCCTCTGCTTCCCTCGATCGAAACTCCCAACGCGACCTGTGCAACCCCTAAACCCCCCCCCCCCCCCCCTTCCACCCTCACCCAGTGGACTCCTGTGATTTCTTTAGAAGCCCCGCCCCCTTCTGTACCACTCTTATCTGTCTGAACTGCGCGCTGCTTCTCTTTCATCTCCGGGAAGAACTTTAGATGAAACATGAACAAACGGCGGTGAGCTAGCTCGTCATAAACACGCTAACAAGCCTTTTCAAAGCAGACGGTGAGTCACTGACGACTAAATAAAAACCTGAGTAACGGAGATCGACGAACCTGAAAGACATTCGGTTGCCAGCTCTGGCAGCACGTCCACCATCATATCCTGCACAGCCCTTCACCCCCCCTCCCCCCTCCCTGCACTCACCCAATCCATCCCCTTTCCCGTCAATTAGCGCCTCAGCACTGACAACACAGAGGATCTTCATTAGCGGAGAATGCTCAATTATATCAGTTGATATTCCTTTCCAAAACTAATTATCCCAGTTGAATGGCACGGCTGACTGAGCCTGCCCTCACCCCGGGGCGCAGCGGTTACTGATGTGATTTGGTTTTGGCTCCGAGGCCTGCTTTCCTCTCCTCTCTTTTGTTAAACCTCTTTTCCCCGCACACTCATTCAACACAGTGAGCGCGGCCCTCTCTGAAAAGAACCATTCTTCTGTAACTCTCCTCCTGCTCTGTTTGTGGACTCTATATAACACCGGAGCTACCAAGGCTATCCTCCTGAATGCAGTGAAACAAGCGACTTAAGGGTGCAAGTTTAAAACTTTCTCAAAAGAAAATTCAAGTCTTAAGGGGTCCTGACTTTTAGAAACAATCGCTAAAGAGCTAGAGTCCTACCTATTTCAACTTTGATTGACTATAGCAGTCATACTGAATGGATGCATAATGGAAGATATATTTAATATCATTTTTTTAGCCCTTTCATCTCACTTTTCAGAAAGCCTGTAAATGATGCCTGCAAGAAAAACTAAGCAAACAACTACATGTTTAAAAATGACCGAGCATTTTGAGTCTTATTTTGTTAGATTGTCCCAATTAATGTTTTTGTTTGTTCTTTACCTTTATATACGAGTACTTAAATGATTATTTGTCACCAATATGTCTGTTTGTACTTGATAATTGGAAAATTCAATAAAATGTTAATCATAAATCAAACAAAAAACAATGAGCAAGAAGGACTACGACCATAATGAACCCTGAGCCTCGTTCAAGAGCTCACTTCGAGGAAAACGTCCTCATTGTGATTTTAAGTTTTAGTTTGATTCTTTCTTTGCAATTTAAAAACTTGTGATTTCTAAGCAAAGCATTATTTTTCTCTTTCTGCAGGTTTCCTTTCCTGTTCTGACCTTTGGGGTATTTGTTTTTGTACATTTGCAAAAAAAGGTTTCACTTTGAACTTTCCGACATGTTGCTTTCATAAGTGATCTATTTTAAGATTCAAGGAGGATTCAATTTGTTGTTATTAGGGCGATTAATCTCACGGTATTTTGTCCCTTCAGGCTCTCCGTAGATAGTGGTCCTCAGTGTCTCCCTGTAGTCTCAGTGATGTCAAAGAAGGACACTGCTGCATCTTTGAATGTCTCATTTCACTTTAACAAACTCTCAGACAGCTCAGCTGACAAGTCCAAAGTAATATCCCCCTTATGACATCACACATTGACCTTATGACATCACACATTGACCTTTGTTGCTGTTCCTTTGAGCTGTTTGACATCACTTTGGGATCCCTAACCACTTCCTGTTTCTGGGCTTAACTTCATGTCCTAACCTTCCATCTACAGGAAGCTCCTTAGTTTATTTCAAAATAAAAGCACGTATGAAAGTGAAGGAATTTTGAAGAAAGCGATTAAAATGCAGATTAACTTTTGAAATTTAGGGATTAATCACGATCTTCTGTCAGCCCTAACTTTAAGTGTGATCATTTTTTTCTGAAGGCTTTAGTGTTGTCGTACTCTAAATCAGTCTTGGTCTTGTCTTGGTCTTGGAGCACCCTGGTCTCTGTTAGTGGGGTCTTTACTTCAACACTAAATACAGGATTTGGGTCTCTAAACCGTTCTCACTTAAAACCAAAGCCTGTTTATATTAATGCATACTTTGTTTATATGTAAAAGTAGAACTCTCCTAACTCTGCAAACAGCTCACCATAGGAGCTCTTTCTCTATACCATGCTGCTCTCTTCTTCATCCTGTCGGGGATTACAAAAATAGTCATCCGGTAAAACTAAATCCAAGAGAGAAATGCTGCTAACACCTTTTTTCTGAAGAGAGATGTAAGAAGGTGAGAACCGCAGAGAACATATGGTGGAGACGCTCGATGCTGTATGTTGGCTCAAAGTGTGTTTACTTGGACTTGATCCACCAATAATTAGTGTTGACATCTGAAATGTGTTGTTTAATGGGAACATTGCTCATATTGTTTTTCCACACTGTTTGGAGCACTCGGTTCTTTGTGAACTGACTTTCTATCTTTCATTTGAAAAGAACTTAAAAGATGCAAAAGTGCAAACAGCTAACCCATAGGTTAAGCTAACATGTTAGATATTATAACTGGGGATGTTCCCACTTCTCTTGGAGAAATTTCAAAACTAAAAATCAACGTTTCATTGCATATTTATTACATGTGTTTTTGACACTTCTAAACCCGTTTCCATTGCCTGTGTTATTTTCCAAGGAAACATCGGACATGTTGCTGCAGGAGCTGGGGATTGAACCTCTTAACTTCCCAAACTTGAGAGACGACCGACTCTTGCCACTGAGCCACAGCTGCTCCATGTGCATTCACAGACTGGGACACCTATTGCACCGTTGCAGAATAAATATGAATGTCTTAAAGTCTTTCTATGTGATTTTTCACACTTAAATGTAGAAATGAAGTCTATCCTCTGAAAATAACTCTGTGAGTCATGACTGTCTACAATGGGTGTAACACCCGAGTCCCACTGTCTGTGATGTTTTCACAGTTTTCAAAGTCCTATCTTCACTTTGCTTACATCGCCAGGACGGCCGGCTGACTCCTCCCCTCGTGTATAAAAGTTGTTTAATTGAGGGACTAGAGAAAAGAAGAATAACATACTGTACTCACTGCTTAACTGTGTTTCTAGATCACGCTCATTTCAGGTAAATTTACATGCAGTGTGAAGATACCAGCATAATAAAGATCGCTAGCATTAGCATGCTAACACAACAATGCACCGCAAGTTGTTTTGGTTTCATGCTGGTGCTCAAGGGCGACATCTGCTGGATCAAAAAATCACATATAAAGCCTTTAAGGTGTAATGATAGCCTGATAGCAGTCTGAAAGGGGCTAATATCTATAAAAAATAAACGATCCCCATCCTCTAATTATAACTGAGAAGTAAGTGCAAAAATAAAAGTTTTTGTTGTGATTCCGAGACTCTTCTTTTGACATTTTGTGAAAAGGAAAAAAAATGATGTAAATGTCTTAACCTGCTGAATTCTTCTCCGAGTGGATAAAGTGTTCCCTCGGCCTCGGTCTCTCTCGGTGGGCTCCTCTCTGCCCTCGAGCCAGAGACCGGCCTCACAGAAGGTGGGCCATTTAGTCACATTTCAAAGTAGCTCAGGCAGAGGAACACACTCATTAAACATAATTCTTCTTCTCCTCTTTCCCCCCCTGGCTCCCTCTCTCCTGCTCTCCCCCCTCTCTCTCTCCCTCTCGCGCCCTCTCTCTCTCTGCATCTCTCCTCTTCCCCATTTCAAAGGACCCAAAAGCCCTTATGGTCCTCCGTCCGGGGTCCGGAGGTAGATCACTTTAATTCTGCTTCACAGATCTTTTTCAAAAAAAAGACCTGAGACCCGGAGACCTCAGAACCGGTGACCGTTGGGTGAACCCGGGGCCGACCAGCCAGGACCCGGGCGCTTGTAAACACTGCCAACGTCTCACACGCTCTCATTCCCCCCGAGCGCTTTTGTTCCCTCCCCACAATGGCACAAGCATTTGATGTTGGGCGGTGTGCGTTCTTTTATAGCTGGTTTGTTTGTTTTGTCAACCACTGGTCACCGTGTCCGTTCCAATCAGGGACACCGGCTGTCACTCAGCTCAGAGCGGGCGATCGATGATTTAGAGGAAGTTTTCAGTCCAGGACGCATTCCAACACGTTTTTAACAGTTTGTTACTCTGAAGGACTGAATCCAAAGCTCAACTGTCAAAGACCAGGGACCAGTCCTGGGACAAGTAACAACTTCTTCTTCTCCTGGATAAAGAGGGTTGAACAATAAATCTACTTCCTCATACTCAAGCTTTTTTTCAAGCTTGACGGAATTACAAAATTTAAATTTCAAGCCAGAGAGAATTGGTATCAAGGCGGTGTCATCAACTTTCTCTGCAAACCCAATGCTTTCTTCTTCAGGCTCTTTGTGCGTTCCGAAGTAGCATTCAACAGGTTGCTTCACTAAAAGAAGCTAAAACAGACAAACGAGCTAAGTTAAGTTGTGGTAATGAAAGACAACAAAGAAAACTTTTTGTAAAACAACAGCAAACACTGTCCAAGATCAAAAACTGCCATCAAGCATGTGATGTTGTAATTTGGTAGTGTTCTTTTTCACCCACAAGGGGGCCCTTTTGGTTCATGTTTGAAAGATGTGTTGGAAAAATGAAGAAGAAACCTGAGGCTATGAGAGCCGACACAACACAGAATGTTATGCTACCGGAAATCTAAGTAAAGAACCTAAAAACCACACTTGGCTGTGTTGAAGTTTATTCTGCAACTTTATACGAGGCACTTCAGGAGCATCGGCATGCCTGTGTTGTTCATGGCATGCCAGTTTTACAGCGACGTGTGTGCTTAGGTTTGCGACATGGCTCCATTGATTCAGCGGTATCTGCCGTGGCCGATGGCATGCCAGCAGGGGGCCAATGCTATGAACCACTCATTGTTCACTACCATGATTCACATGTAAATTAATGATATCAGTGATTTTGCTTTACATCATTTAATGCCATACATTTGGTGAGTCAATTTAATTATTTTTTTTTAAACTGCAGTTCCTTGAGTGACCACTTGAGGCCGGCTTTAAAAGCATGGAAAGCCATTAACTCCCATGTTAAAAAGCCTTCTTTGACAACATAAATAAACACATTTACAGCCTCGTTCACATAGACCATTTTGACATGAATAACTCATATCCTTACAGGCACAAACTGTAGAGGGTGAATTTTTCCACAACTCACCCGTTTTGATTATATGAAGGCTGAGAATCAGAATCAGAATCAGAAATACTTTATTAATCCCAGGGGGAAATTCGGTGTTACCATTGCTCTTCACACAATACAGCAGTAGGAAATAAAATAAAATAGAGATAATAAAATAAGCAATACGTAGCAAGTAGGGCTACAATAATAGGATATATACAAGATATAGCAAAGGGGTGTGGCTGATGTGACTGACAGGTGGGCTGTTTGTGAGGACAACTGAGACTGTGACAGCCAACGTTGGGCTTCAAAAGGTCAATTCACTAAAGTCAAAGACACTAATGGATGCCATCACTGAGACTTCAAGTTGAATGTGGGCCGGATCTAGATTCAAGTGAGGGTTTATGAGTTCATGCTCCTTTTTGAGAGGAGCCTCCAGACTCATCCATTTAATGTCATCTTACAAATTTCCAGCTGACTTTTGCCCTGTGTTTTGTGGACAGAGGCAGAGAATTAGCCTGTGGAAGCTTTCGATTACTTCACATCAGAGAATTGTGGACCATCTGGACGTCTTCTCCATTTACAAGAATTGTTCAGCAGCAGAAGACAAATTGTCTAAATGCTACGAGCTAACCCTTAGCAATGAGGTGAGGTCTCCTGACCCGTCCTCACTGTCGGCTGAGTGGGTCAACAATCCAAAGTAATGGCCAAAGTTAAAGTGGTCGGCCATCTTTGTATTCTGGAGAAACACAATATCTATACTAAAGCAAACCGAGAGGCAAACAGATCATGATGAGTAACATTCACGTCCAGAACATTGAATACAGAGATTTGTAGATGGTTTTGTGTATTAAGGACAAACCTGCTGATTATGAAAATAAGAAAAAGAGTGTCTTTTTCGATGGCAGAATTCTACAGAAATGGAGGTCATGCTTTTCTCCATTCTTACATCCAACAACACAACAAGACAATGTTTTCCCTTACATGCAGGATCTCGTCTTCTCCAAATTGGTCTATTACTTTAAACACACACAACGTCTAATCAGTTTTTTTTTTCTGCAGACTGCTGTCATTACAAAATCAATACAGCAGGTAAATAAATATCAGATGAAAGCATTGAAAGCTTTGCAGACAATCGCACAGCAAACATAGGGGAAGCATGATTGTCTGTGCAGCAGCAGGTGAGACGCTCAGGCAGACGTTCCAATCTGTAGAGGCAGCGACAAATAAAAAAAATACACGTAACAACGGATTAATTCTTCTCTGATAACGGGCTGAACACAAACTCCAACACCTGCATGTCAGTTTGGTGGGACATTCAGTGGCAATCACGAGGACTGAGAGACCTGTCTGGTTTACTTTGCGAGCACAAGTTTTCTGCAGCCTTGTTGCCGCCGCGCAGCTTTCCCCTTAAAGGGCAGACGGCTCACCGCTTTGATGACTGGCGGTTGGGATTTGCAGTGATAATGTCTTCAGGTGCCGGAGGATTGGGATTAAACATACCTCCAATTTAAAAGAGCAAGTTGCCATGGGGATGACCTTCAGTCGTGCACATATGGGAATGCAGTGACTTGCTGTTATTGTCCAGAGAGATGCTCCCCAAGTCGGCGCGGGGGGCTTTTGGTTGTGATTGCAGTTTAAAATCTTTCATTAAATTATAAAACTCTGTCAGCTATAGGGGGTATTGAAGGAATTTCCAGGTGACATTTCCAACGACGCCTCGAGGAAGGGGATATTACACGGTGCAACAAATGGAGTCATGAGCGTAACACTGTTGAACAGTCTGATTGAACTGCGTGGCCCAAAAGACAAACTTCAGACACCCCCCAACCCCACACCTCAGCAGCGCCATAACCCGTCGACCCCTCCAACTTTAAGCAAGCCCCCCCCCCCCCCCCCCCGCTCTAATTAAGGTGAAAGACTCCTCTCAAATAAAGCTGATGAGGGCTGACGTGGGGGCCGCTCTCTCGGCTGTCTGCAGACGTGAGCACCCACAACAAGGCTCCGGCCCTGAGCAAGCACCGGAGAGACTCACGGTTTGGGGTCAGTGTCTATCCCCTCCGGGGGCAGCACATTCACACTCTCACACCTGCCTGTCAAAGGAGAGAGCAGCAGGAAAAAAGAAGAACCAGAGAGTGGGAACAATAAAAAGAGAGATTCAATCAGAGCATGAACCAGACTGAAAGAGTTTCTTTTTCTGCATTTTTTACAGAATGCAACCCCAGCAGACGACATTAAAGCAGAACAATTATTATTATCTCTATTGACTCCAGACAAACTCAGCCGTACCCCTCGAGGCACGGCGCTCAATATGAATTGCAACAGGGTTGTAGATTTGTCCTCAGGTTCTCTCACGAGTCATACGTGTGTCTAGACTGCCTCACAGTGGAGGATGTGTGAACTGCAGGTGAATCTGAGTGTAGATATTCTTACCTTATGTTGTCATGATTGAGGTTGATTTTGACAAATATTTGCTCTTTCACTTGTGATTTTGTCTTTAATGGATTAGAGTAATCTAAAGTATTAGTCAACAAAAGAAGAAACCGAAAACATTTAGAAAAGTGAGCAACAGAAAGTTTTTGTTTTACGTTTTTACATGATTTCATGCATTATTTGAGCACGCTGTAGTATTTAAATCTGCGACAAATTCATCAATTTTATTGATTTAGTCCAGTCGAATTCACTCATGCAGGTAAGACTCTGACATCAAGAGTCAAATTCACCTTTAAACATTCAAACAAAGGATGTAGGTTGAGCTTGAAACATTAAAGGCAGGGTCGGTCATTTCCTCCAGATCCACTTTTTAAGATTTTGGTGTAAATTGTCTTTAGGTCCTGACAGAAATTAATAACTCATGTTCTCTGAAAAAGGAACAAAGAAAATCCATCATCTGTATCAGTTGTAATCCAATCTGATGAACCAATCAGACGCCTCCCTGTCTCCCAAGAGCGTCACAGATGACAGAGTTTATACTGTGAGTTTACTGACCGCTGAATGAGACATGAGACGACGTAGTTTCTACACGATGCAAGAGATGAGCTGAGGTCCACTTCTGGACCAACAGCGCTCGTTCATGTAAGTGAGGGGGCGTGGCTTAAGAGGGAGCACAGAGGGGAGGGGGTGGGGGCAGACGGCGCACTGAGGGAATGCTACTTTCAAAATCATGCTAGTTTTTGAAAATTACTGACCCTACCTTTAAACTTACATAAACGGTAGCTGAGATTACTTCAGTGAAGGAGACAAACAACAACAAACATCAGTCACACTAACTGCGCTGTCAGTCTTTATATCTCAGTGCAGGTGATGACAGGAAACATCGTCATCTAGACACATTATCTGTATTAAATGTTTCATATTTTGGACGTTGATGTGTCTCCATACGCAGCTGAACACGCGTCTGATGAATCTGTTCAGTAAGCAGAGGGTGTCGTCAGTCCAACAGATGTCACTCTGATGTCTTCAGCACGCCTCATCGTAAACGTTCACTCGGATCATCCTGACAGCAGCTGCTCGATCGCACCTGTTGGCTTCTTTTCCTGTTTGCAAATATGGCAAGCCGTGGCTTGATTCCAATATTTCAACAACTGCTCGTTTCTGATGTGTGTGCCATGTTTCACAGTGATCTGCTGTGTGAACACATTTGCAGATACAGAGCTTCAAAACGCTGCCGTTGTTTTACCTAATTAACATCTAAAACACTCATTTTTTTATTCCATGTTAGTGCTGTGAAATCAAAACCCAGCCGGAACATTTCATCATAATTATCTGACTGTTTTGACTTGATAGCGAAGGTGGGAACAAATCTCTGTTCTTGAAACACTTCCTCATAATTTTTGAGTCACAAAAGGTACAATCAGTTAAGTTTTTTTTTTAAAATACTTTATTGCAGGCTGTTTTACTACATTACAAGTTGTCATATTTCATCACATATTTTGTTCATCCTGGCATATTTTTATATATAATTTTTTAAACATACAAGAATACATACAACATGAAATAAAATAAAAATAAATAAAAATCCAAAGAAAGGGTACGAAAATAAATAAGATAATTAAAAAAGAATACTAATAATAAGAAAAATGATAATAATAATTATAATAATAAAATTAAAATAAAACCGTAAATGGGGCAGGGGGAGGGGGGGGTTGTTCCTTCGCTACTCTCTTAATTTAATATAATTCAATTTACATACCTGTAATAATTCCACTTTATCTGTTTCCTTCATTTACTCCAGTAACACATGGATTCATCTTCTTTGTTTCTTAGCCTATCCGTAATTCTTTCCATTTCTTTAATCTTCCACTGTTAACTTCCATGCATTAATAGACAGGGGTTTATCATCCAGCCAGCTTCGTGTAATTTGCTTTAATGCAGCTATGCGTTTTATTGTGTACAAATATTTGTCCCCTTCCTTCTCTACTCCTGGTGGAGCAATACCAAGTATGATATATTACGTTTCATTGATGCTGTTTTTTAATATTTGTATCGCTGCATGACCAACAAGAAGAGACTATTAAAAACAAGTAGCAGAATCTCAGGGAGGTGTCAGGTTGTCTCACAGCGAGGAGGTTCCTGGTTTGAATCCCCATCTGACAGCAGCCTCTCTGTGTGGAGTTTCACGGGTTCTCTCCAAAGACATGCTCGTTAGGTTCACTGGAGACTTTAAATTACCTGTAGGTGTGAATGAGAGTGTGGCTGGTTGTCTGTCTCTATATTTCAGCCCTGTGATTGGTTGGCTAATAGTCCAGGGTGTAACCCCGCCTCTTGGTATAGATAATGGATGGATGGATGAATGGATGGATGGATTAAAGAATTTAGAAAATAGTTTGCCCTATAAAGAGTGCACACCGCAGGTTTACAAACAGGAAACAATCACAGACGGAGAACGTTGAGGGTTCATCGATGGTAAATCTGTCATGGTGGTGTTTTCTCAGGAGGATAAAATTATAATCCAGGAGGTGATAAATCCGTCTTCTTTCTGCTGAGTAACGAGGTTAATAAGAGCAGGACACTAAATTCATGCTGAGTTCAGTGAGAGAGAGAGAGAGAGAGAAAGAGAGAGAGAGAGTGAAAGAGAGTGAGAGAGAGTGAGAGAGTGAGAGAGAGAGGGTGAGTGAGAGAGAGAGAGAGAGTGAAAGAGAGTGAGAGAGAGAGTGAGAGAGTGCGAGAGAGTGAGAGAGTGAGAGAGTGAGAGAGAGAGGGTGAGTGAGAGAGAGAGAGAGAGGGAGTGAAAGAGAGTGAGAGAGAGTGAGAGAGAGAGAGTGAGAGAGAGTGAGAGAGAGAGAGGGTGAGTGAGAGAGAGAGTGAGTGAGAGAGAGAGTGAGAGAGTGAGAGAGTGAGAGAGAGAGAGTGAGAGAGAGAGAGTGAGAGAGTGAGTGAGTGAGAGAGAGTGAAAGAGAGTGAGAAAGAGAAAGATAGTGAGAGAGTGAGATAGAGAGAGAGATAGAGAGAGAGTGAGAGAGAGTGGAGAGAGAGAGAGTGGAAGAGAGTGAGAGAGAGTGAGAGAGAGAAAGATAGTGAGAGAGTGAGATAGAGAGAGAGAGAGAGAGAGAGAGAGAGAGAGATAGAGAGAGAGAGTGAGAGTGAGAGAGAGAGAGAGTGAGAGAGAGAGAGTGAAAGAGAGTGAGAGAGAGTGAGAGAGTGAGAGAGAGAGGGTGAGTGAGAGAGAGAGAGAGAGAGTGAAAGAGAGTGAGAGAGAGAGTGAGAGAGTGCGAGAGAGTGAGAGAGTGAGAGAGTGAGAGAGAGAGGGTGAGTGAGAGAGAGAGAGAGAGGGAGTGAAAGAGAGTGAGAGAGAGTGAGAGAGAGAGAGTGAGAGAGAGTGAGAGAGAGAGAGGGTGAGTGAGAGAGAGAGTGAGTGAGAGAGAGAGTGAGAGAGTGAGAGAGTGAGAGAGAGAGTGAGAGAGAGAGAGTGAGAGAGTGAGTGAGTGAGAGAGAGTGAAAGAGAGTGAGAAAGAGAAAGATAGTGAGAGAGTGAGATAGAGAGAGAGATAGAGAGAGAGTGAGAGAGAGTGGAGAGAGAGAGAGTGGAAGAGAGTGAGAGAGAGTGAGAGAGAGAAAGATAGTGAGAGAGTGAGATAGAGAGAGAGAGAGAGAGAGAGAGAGAGAGAGAGAGAGAGAGAGAGAGAGAGAGATAGAGAGAGAGAGTGAGAGTGAGAGAGAGAGAGAGTGAGAGAGAGTGGAGAGAGGGAGTGAGAGAGAGGGAGAGAGAGAGTGAGAGAGAGAGAGTGAGAGAGAGTGGAGAGAGGGAGTGAGAGAGAGGGAGAGAGAGAGTGAGAGAGAGTGAGTGAGAGAGTGAGAGAGAGAGAGAGTGAGAGAGTGAGAGAGTGGAGAGTGAGTGAGAGAGGGTGAGTGAGAGAGAGAGAGGGAGAGAGAGAGTGAGAGAGTGAGTTTGTGCATCATGTTTATGTAAAATCCTTTCAAGATGTTAGACTGACGGACAGTTCTGAAAAATGATTCCTGACGCCAAATTTGGTTGATGATTACCAAGTACATATTATTTGTAAATTATATTAAAATTGTTGTCCTCTCCTCTCCTCGTTTACCCGCTGTGGCATTAACTCTCCGGCATCAAACTGCTGGTGAGAATAGTGGAGTATATTTTGCTGAATTCTTGAAGTTGGTTTTCATGTGTGGCTGAATGTTGTTCTATGTTGTGTATGTTGTGTATCCTATTGTGTCAATAGGAGCTACAAGTAGGGGTATTATGATTTGTTTTGAGTTTGTGTTAAGTTCATCCAGATTGCCAAGAATGCAAACAGAGGGGGGTAGTGAGATGTTGTAATCAAATGTTGGAATGTTGTTTATTGAAATAAATAAATATACACAGACACTTTTAAATGGTTGTATTGACACACAATAAAGAAAGTTTAATCATTTAGTCTGTACACCCAGTATTTGATCTTAAAAGCAGAATATATTTCATAGTGATATATTATATCCAGCGAATAAACGGCTGTCAAATCTCTAGATTCTTATTCATAATATACATTCAATGAATATATTTACAGTCATAGTAAGAAATACATAAATAAACAGAATCCACAGTACTGTAAGAAGCGGACGTCCTCTCTTGGGTACAAAGTGAAGCAGAGGAGCGATGGGTTAAACTTGCTTTCTTTGTAATGGCACTGAGCTGGATACAAGAATGAAGTCGTTTTGTATTCTCAGATGATTTTTGCTGTTTTCCTCATGAGTTCATGTTCCTAATTACAACTTTTTAAAGGTCACATATCCTCCTCCTCCTCTTCAGTTTAAATAAGTCTCAGAGCTCCCCAAAACATGTGTGTGAAGTTTCTTGTTCTAAATCCACTCTGATCCTGTATTTGATCATGTCTATAAACCCCTCTATTTCAGCCCTGCTCAGAACAGGCTGTTTCTGTGTCTGTACCTTTAAATATGTAAATGAGCGGTGTCTGACCACGCCCCCTCTCTGGAAGGTCTCGGGTGTACTCGGTGCTTTCTCGCTCCATGTCCTATTGTTTACAGTGAGAAGGCAGACTCAGAGGGCAGAACAAACACCTAGCTGTGGGAGTGTCACCCACCTGTGGGAGGGGCTACTGCCCTTTGTGATGTCATGAAGGGAAAATCTCCAAACGGCCTGTTTGAGCACACATTTTCTGAAAAGTGGAGCAGGCAGAAGATGGAGAGGATGGACTTTTCTCATCATTGGGGGGTTTGTAGACGGACTAGAGACACATGTTAGAGTTAGAGGAACATGGAGAAGTGTGCAGAACATGTGACCTTTATATCTTCTTTAATAAAGCAACATGTTAATATGGTGATTGCATATCCACCCTGTTCTCTAGATGTAATCACTGCTGGTTCCAGAAAAAGAGATGCCATTGACCAAAATCCCTTCAAAATAAAAGCCCATGAACCAGTACATCACATATTAGCAGCATCCTCCCACTTCCTCTTACAAAGTCTATGGCTACGACTTGTTTTCAGATTAAAAAAAATCAACATTTCTTAACACCGGTTCCAACAAAATCACACAATAAATAGTATGGGGTATCCATCACCAACTGGGCATGATTCTTTTTGCTTTATAGATACAGTATATACAGCAGCCATTTCTCCAAGGCGACCCTCCCATGAGGTGGGCGCAGTTTAGCAACTCGGTAATTCTCAGACTTCAAATGCAGCGGATTAACCTCATCAGCACCCGATCACATGCATGTTATGGGCTTATGTGGATTTGTGGTGTGTGAGAAGTGTTTTCACGAGACGTTCTGAAATATCTCTCACACACAAACACACACACACACACACAGCTCTTCAGATATGTGATTGACAGCTAGGAGGCTAATGATGTAACGACAGAGCAGCTGATTGAGCGCTTGGTGCCATTTTTAGCCTCAGGAAACATCTGCTGCCACACTGAAATAATTGGATGGTATAGGTAGGACGGATTAAAGCGGAGAAAAAAAGTAAAACTTCGATTTGAGAGTGATTATAAAACCCCAACAGAGAGTTTCCTTCCTATTATCCTCTAGTTTTACAGATTTTGTTCTGAGCCTTGAAGCTGAAATTCACAAACTTAACAAGCATGTCTTCCTCTTTCGGAGGCAAATAACAACCGACTGCCTTTGAATCCAGCACTCCCCCTTATCATCCTTTTTGGTTATTGGCTTAGTGAAATCCGTCACAAGATGCATCTACTTGAGAACAGCTTAGTGGATCCGATCCAACATTGTGCGTTTAATCCACACACTCACACCTTGAGCTCTTCCTGCAACAATAATAAGGTGAAATGAAAAGCGTTTTACAGCATGCAGAATTAAATGAGGCGGTGATTCTTTGGCATTACTGGAGTCGGGCTCTGAAGCAGGCAGAGATGTGTTTTCTTGATGACGTCAAGGCCGGTTTTGTCTACTTGAAGAAGCGGCAGAGCAACAGAGGCAGAAGCAGCAGAAGATAATTGAGTCCTGGCAGGCGCGAGGCGAGGCTCGTCACATTGCAGTCGTTGCTGTAGCAGCAGTGAACTCGGACACCTGGGGATCTGTAGCCCTGACTGTTGGCCTGACTGCAGAAAGACTTGTAGGAGCACGACTTCATCACCCCACCTGACAATCAGACGGAAAGAGAAGCCAGTTAGGAAGGTTAAGCGTCTGCTTTACACTAACAAAACCTTAGTTATTTGACTAAACCGCCATAGCTGAAGCTTTAACCTTATTTCCTTCTTAAAGTCTTTCTATGTGATTTTTCACACTTAAATGTAGAAATCAAGTATATCCTCTGAAAATAACTCTGTGAGTCATGACTGTCTACAATGGGTGTAACACCCGAGTCCCACTGTCTGTGATGTTTTCAGAGTTTTCAGAGTCCTATCTTCACTTTGTTTACATCGTCGGGACGGCCGGCTGACTCCTCCCCTCATGTATAAAAGTTGTTTAATTGAGGGACTAGAGGAAAGAAGAATAACATACTGTACTCACTGCTTAACTGTGTTTCTAGATCACGCTCATTTCAGGTAAATTTACATGCAGTGTGAAGATACCAGCATAATAAAGATCTCTAGCATTAGCATGCTAACACAACAATACACCGCTAGTTGTTTTGGTTTCATGCTGGTGCCTTTTAAGCCTTTAATGCATAGTACATAAACACAACCCACCTGATGACAGAATTAAATTTGAGCAATCTGGTGCATCCACCATGTTTCCTTTCACAGGCAAGATCGGATTTATTTTACAATGACATGCCCCCATTCGAGTGTTACGTCTTAGTTTTTCATTCTTAGCTCATATGAAAAGTTGGAGAATCTGGTCTATCTCGGTTGTGACAATTATAGCCAGGAGTAAAGATGATTAAGGTCGATTTCATGTAAACCGTCGTCATGTGAAAATGTAGCGTCCTCATAAAGCAAAATCTGAATTTGGTCCCTATACACACGATGTATGTTGGCTAAAGATTTCTTGTAAAGATATGAAAACACTTCAATCTTATAGAGTATCTGCAGCCACACTGTGCAACACCGATCTCATAATGTTTGTACGACGTGCAGGTACACTGTGTGATAAGGTACCAGGTGAATTTTAAGCTGCGCACAGCGTCATCAGTGTGACAAAAGCTTGGATTGCAGAGTATGCATACATATCGGCAGCTCCGGCACCTTTGTTCTAACCAAGTTCTAACATTTCAGTCTGCAGTTTTATTAGCTAGCTATGCTTTCATTTTGCAAGCGAATCTTCACTGGATGCTAGAATTAGAATAGCTGTTTTTTGACAGGTGAGAGGGGCATGTCTTTCCCACGAGTGGCCGTGGTTTTAGCCCATTTACTGACACATCCAAAGCATCACAAGCAGAGATCGCTGCTTCATTTTTCAGGATTTTGAAACTTCAATTGGTATACTAAGCATTTTTTTCCATTACTGAAGTTTGGCCTGGTGGTTATTAACACAGTCTTCTGTTGTATAAGAAACTTTGAACATGTTTTTTAAGACTTTACATGGAATTTAAATGTAAAATTAGTCGACTTTATTTTGTCAGGAATGAACACATGGTGTCTTCATTAGAGATTGGTCAATAAGGACGAGCAAAGCACTTCATTTCCTTAAAAGCTTCAGACCCCCCTCTGAGTGAGATGTGTCTCCAGACAGCCCCCCGTTCTCCATCACACACACACACACACACACACACACACACACACACACACACACACACACACACACACACACACACACACACACACACACACACACACACACACACACACACACACACACACACACACACAGACGTTTCTAGAAGGAAAGCCAGTAAAGCAAAGGCAGCTTCACTGTCACTGCTGGACTCACTGTCATGGCCGACCACCACAGCGCAGGCATCGGAGTAGCTGGGACACAATTTGGAACCTTGCCGGTTGCAGTCGTTGTTGTTGGAGCCCATGCAGGTGTAGCAACTCAGAGCTTCACCTGTGAGACACAGGGGAAGAAACACTGCTGAAGCACAGACAGATACTCGGACTTAATCCACCACGACTGCATCGCATGTCAGTAGATTCAAAGTTAAGCGATGTCTTGAGAAGCACAAAATACGACACAATATAGAAGGAAGTTTTAAGTATGATTCCTAGATTAGAAATTCTTCTGATACACCTGTTTACTTACTTTTGAGATAAAGAGTCAAAGAGAAGTCTAATTGAGCAAGACTATCTTGCAACTGGAGTACAATTGGCGGGAAATATACATCAGCCGCTGAGAAGTGTTTATGACACTAACGTGCAATTTCCCCACAAAAAAAAAATCTTGCTGATGGTAAAAAAGAAAATGCTCTCTGTCAAATGCGTCAAGTTTTATGCAGAAATTTCTTTTTGTAAATGTCACGGCTGACACATTTGTCCTTTTAAAACCCAAATTTAGACATTTAGAGACATCAGTCCACGTGGTTCCCATGACAACAAGCTGCAGCAGCCCTGGCAGAGACAAAATATGCAATACATCGTTGCATACTCGAGCGATCTCAGTCCCATTTATTGTGAAAATCCATCCATTCATTTAACGTAAACCTATTTCTGTCAGAGCCTTTTTGATGGACATTTCTATCCTTTTTTTAACTTTACAAGTCGAGGTAAAGACTTGTATGTGTAACTAAGGGAAGAGAGCAGTTATTCCTCACTTCATTTTCCACAAATCTTCCTAAAAATCAACCAAATAATGAGACAAGTCCCCTCTGATTTCACAAATAGGCTACATCTTTGTGACCTTCAGCTGAAGCGTCAGGAGCTCACTTCAGCAAATACAACTTTCCGACGTGTCCCTGAAGTCCTCCAGAGGAAGGAGCTGTTACTTCAGAAGTAGCTGACCTTTGTAAAATATCACTTTTAAACGCTTCCCTTTTCAAAAACCATCTCTAAAATGGCCCTTCAGAAAAATGGCCTTTAATGCCGCTTTCTTAAGAGGATCAAACGGAAAAAGCTGCTCTTATAGGAAATCACAGACGGCATCAAAAGAAATCTTTGTGGACGTACATCTCTTGTCTCGGCTGTCAAAATAACCTCCAGCAGCTCTAATCAAACCAGCAAAACAACTTAACGAGGCGGTAATTCATTCCTTAATTCATCATTCAACATATGAGCACGACTTCAACAGAGGAACAACGAGAACACACAAAAATAGCAAGCATTTCTTTTTAAATTTAAATAATTGATCTCATTAATTTGCGTTTATTTGCCCCCCACCCCCTTTGTGTTGACATGGCGAGGCAAAATGCCCCCTGCTGTTTTTTGCAGTTGACCCCAGTCTATCCCCGCACAGCACAGCACAGCCGCTCCATCACATGCTGTAAAGTCTTTAGCCTGCAGGCCTATTAAGAGATTAGCTTGCTGGGAATGCATGCTGGTTACAGAGGAGGAAGACAGACTGCAGGGAGACAAACCGCAGATGAATTAGCGGAGAAATGAGCAGCAATTAGAACAACAGCTTCACTGGAAAGGCTTGCTGCAAAATAGTCTTTTAAAGAGCTGCAACGCTTTGTCTCAAAGTTCAATGATGGCAGCCGTCGTCTCAAGATTTGAAAGTGATTCATGCGATAGAGTTCTGCATTTTTTTTTTAATTAAACAAAGTCTTGGAAGTTTCAGAGTGGCAAAGGAAGAAAACCTGGAGGGACAAGGCAACCACATCTGAATGACAAAAGTGGTGAACAAAAGGTAGAGCACAGGTCTGACAGGGTGGGGGTGGGGCGGGGGGGAGAGAGGATCCAGGAAAATGAAAGATTATGATAAATAAAATCCGGTTCTTACTGTTGGTCGCCAGCAGAATGAAAGAAAGCAGCAGCAGCGGGCAGTACAGGTCGGGTCTCATGGTGCTGTTGGTCCTCCTGGTCGTCCTGATCATACACAGAAAAGCAGGTTGTTTGTTCCTGAAAGCCCCCCCTGAGTTTAATCTGAGGTATCTGATGGGTTAAAATCCCTCCTTCACTGACCACCAGATTAACACCCCCTCCAACAGGGACCCCCTCAGCTCTGTGCTGCTTCCTCAGCCTGGGATGGGCAAAAGACGCTGGGCCAAGTGTTCATCCTGCACCTTTCACCTCTGCTTATGGCCACGCCCATCCGGAGTCCCGCCCTATCTTGTCTTCCGCCCCTGTAACCACCTGGTCCAGCCCTTACATCATCCTGCTGCTGCTGCTGCACGACCGGTCACTATAAATCTATTAAAGTAAAAGTCAATATACACAGGAATATGTATGGAGCCAGTTCTCACTTACCAAGCACCAAAAATGTAATGAATTGCTCTCCTCTAAAATGTTCCTGCAATAACTTTACTGCTAACTGATGCGTCCCGTTTTCTCTCCAAGACGTCCATCGTCTTTTCTGAACATAAATCAATCAATCATTATTTGTATAGCACCAATTCACCAACAACAAGTGTTATCTCGAGGCGATTTACAAAAAGAGCAAATTGGATAATATGCAGGAAGGATTTCTCCTTTGTATTCCTCTCGTTCCTGTTGTCCACACTTCCTTGCTATGAGGATGAATGAGGACAGCGGTGGTTTAGGGGACGACACAGTCTGATGATGGAGGCTAGGCGTCAGGGACGTCGGGTGGTAGTAGTGCCAGATCACCTTGCTGAAGGTTGGGGCACTTTTATATCTTTGTTTTATTGAAATGCTTTATTTATAAAGTTATTACTAGCGGTAGTAATTAAAGGTTTCCATTGGATGTGCAGAGTCCCTCTGCACCTTTAAGATAGAGCTAAAGAGCCAGCTCTTTCATGAATACCTACTAACTTAATGATGATGGTCTCCATATTATTGATGATGATGATGGTAATGACGATGGTTTTTGTTTGATAACGATGACTTATAAGATGGTTTCTATACTGATTAGAGCTCTCAAGAACTGCCCTCAATGTTGTGCTTTGCCTCTGGTCACTTCCTGTCAGCACCTGTGTGTCCAATCAGACTCAAAGCTGATCGTTTGCTCTTACTGACATTGTTCCCTTTTTTCTAGATCCTTGCTTGTGTTGTACTTACTCTCTGATGTACGTCGCTTTGGATAAAAGAGTCTGCTAAGTGAATTGTAGAAACACTATCTGAAAACAGAAAGTTGAAATTTTCCAAGGTCAAAGAACCCTGGATCATTGTCCACCATGTATGATATCTCACGTCATGTGGAAGCCTCTCCACCTTCCCGTGGGATAGTGTAGCATGCGAGACAGGAAGCAAAAAAAGACCCAACGTGCTGTATTGCCATCTTTTATTGCACTTTGTAAGCAGATGCTGTACAGGAGCTGTGCAGAGAAGACTTCTTCCTCAGTGTGACACAAACGACCATAGCAGGACTAGGACATCCAAAACATTAAATGACTCCTGGTCACAACAGGAATACAGTCACAAGATTAGTTTGCTTTATATCAAAATAAAATCCAAAATATAAGTCCCACAATTTCATTGAGAAAGCTACAATAAGTATGACAATTATCTACAAGGGTTTAAGTGAGGGGAGCGACGAGGCGGGAGGGCGTCAGAATAACTTTTTTAAAAAAGGATGCAGAGGAATCTTTTTCATACTTTGCTACAGTACACTATATACAAACGTTAACATTGTTCTGTCTCTCTCACATGCAGGAGGTTATTGTGATCGTTTGTGTTCTCTTTGTGGTGCATCGATATTTTTAAGACTCTTTCTAAGTCGCTGTTTAGTCAAAGTGTCCGTCTCTCATATTGAAAAGGAAACAACAACTACAGGAGCAGGTAAACAGTCTTCACCCTCAGTGGCTGTCATGGCAACGTCATAGATAATTTAATCCCACAAACAACGCTCTCATTTTCTCATTATCATACACACACTCACACACATTTAGAATCAGTGATATGATACATTTTCTAAGACCAGACCCCCCTGATACAGTACAGAACACTGACACATCAAAAAATGTACAGAGTGATTAAGAGGAGCGTCTCCTGGGGATCCCGCTCAGTAGGAAATCAAGCCAAAGACCCTCTTTGTCCTTTAAAGTCCGTAAAGTCCTTGGAAGAGTGGAAAAGGTTACTTGTTATGATTCTGCTTCATTTGGTTAAGGAGTGTTTCCAAAAAACTGCTAAATTTCTCTACGAGGTTTGGCTTGGGCGCGGTAAGGCCGCTAACTCCTCCCCATCTTGGCGATCAGCTCGTCACAGATCTTTGTCAGCTCCTCGATCTCTTTGTTCTGGGAAAAAAAAAGTAAAACGTTTTAAGGTTATCACCTGAAGAAGACCTCTGATAAAAACATAGTGATCCAATGAAAACTTTCTGTGGCAATCAAGCAAGTTTGTGGGTATAAAAAAAAGTACTGCATTTCATATGCTTTAAAGGAGCAGTATGTAACTCTGACCCCCTAGTGTTTAAAATGGGTACTGCAGTCTAAATTCTAAACATTGTAGAGAGCTGTCCCCCGAACCCCCCCCTCTAGAGTGGATGCTCACTCAGGTCACCATGTGGTGGACTCTGAAGCTTCAGTGTTTATCCAGCTCTGCATGGGTCTGTAAACCTTTCTGTGTTCTAACCTCTCTCCATTTTTCAAAAGCATCTCCAATATTGATCCTAGTTTGAGCACGTTTCTGCTCGTGGAGCTTATTAGAAACATGCAGAGGCTTTTTAGGTCGGGTACAATCACTTCTATCTGAACCACTTCTCTTGACCGCTTCCATCACTGCAACACCTGTTGACCTGATAACTGCTCTCATATCTGACAAACCGAGGGGCGTCCAAAACGGCTGTGTGGGGGGTCACCTTAAAACTGTCTACCTTCTGTGGTCCAAACAAATCCAGAGCATTCAGGAGCAGAATCTAAAGTTAGAAGGAGGACATACTGGCTGCTGCATTGTTGTCAGAGAAGCCAGCACTTCAACATAGCATGTTTCCTTAATGATCAGATAGTAAGATACCTTTATCATTTTAGTACACATCTTACTGGTTGCTCCTTTAATAGCTATTAAAATAGCTTACTTACATTGTTGCAGTGGCCCCACAAAAACTAAATCCAAAGACTAAAATAATTATGATTACATAAAAACAGAGCGGACATCTAACTGACCTTTTGTTCCAAAGTACGCTCCAGAGAGTCCACCTTCATCTGCTCCTTCCTCACGCTGGCCTGGTAGGCGGCCTGCTCCTGCTTCGCCTTAACTCGCACCTGAGCTATCTCTGAATTGGCCCTGAAATCAAACCAGTGATACAATGAGAACCAAGGACTCTATATAAACCATCTATAGCACATGGGGTAAAGTATTGGGAAATGGCATTCAAGGCAAAAGGTTCGTGTTCACATTATATTCAATATATATTTTGAGGATTATTGTAGGGGACACTGGTAGTTCTGGTAAAATGCAACTTTTACCAGCATTTGAGCATGTAAGTGTGTCTGCATGTATTAGAAATATGCACATCAGGATGCATGGGGGTTGGGAGTTTTTGTCCCGTGCAGGGTGAGAGCTTTAATCTTCCTGAGTCAAAGCAGGTGAGGGAGGAGGAAATTGTGCTGCTTGCATTTCCATGTGACAAAAGCTGTGTTCCTCGTTGCTCCAGGTGTAAGATAACAGACTCAGAAGTCACCTCTGTGTGACCTCAGAAGTCTTTCAAAGTCTTATTTAAAGTTATGTTTGCAATTTCAGCCTTATGAATGTGAGTTTGTGGTTTGTGTTTTTTTATGTCCTTAGTGGTAAATGTAAGTGTGATATAACGAGAGTCTCACCTGTCTAGTTTCTCCTCTGCATGGATCTTCAGGGCTTGGTAGCGCTGCTCCTCCTTACGGACCCGGGACAGATACTCTTGAGCACATTTCTTCAGAACCTCTTCATTCTAAAAAAAAATAAACACATTTAATTACCCGCCAGAAGGGGCATAAAATCATTGTGTTTTTTGAAGATTTCCAAGGCCGATCTCGCCGAAGTAGAGACGGCTCATTAGAGGTGGATAATGTGTCACCTTTCTGTAGCCCTCCAGAACATCTTTCATCTTCTCGTAGCGTCTGAAGAGGTCGGCCAGGGACTTCTCCACCGAGTTGAGGTCGGAGAGCGCCTGGTCCTTCTCCATGATCAGCTGCTGGATGGTGTGATGGGACAGAGACTTCTCCTTCTGGTCATCCTCTGAAGGATACACACACACACACACACACACACACACACACACACACACACAGTAGATCAGATCATCAGTGTGTGTGCTAAAGGATGGAAAACCTCTTAGCGGACATACAGCCAAACATTTTATTTAACTTTTTTTCCCCACAGTAATAACGAGTCATTTCTGGTTGTTTTCTTGTGACCTTGACTTATTTTATGTCATTAACCCTTTTCTGCATGTGCCGTATCTAAGCTCCCGTCTTTGTACATTCATATTGATTCAGCGACGGGTGTAATATTGGCGTTCCCAGTCTTTGAATTTGCATTTCATGAGCTTCACATACACACACTGTTAGACATGCGCACACACACAGACACACACACACTCCCCTGAAACCATAAGGCCTTTGTTACTACCTCCAAAGACGGTACAGAGGGGGGATAATTTCTTCCCCTTATTACGGCTCTGCAACATTCAGATTGAAGGCAAAAACGTTACAGGGGGGCTGCTTGAAACGGCGGGCTAAACAGATCTATTATCTCAAGATAACGACACAGATCCTCTTGTCATGAGTTTACTTCTTGAGATCTTGAGGGAAATAAAGGAACTGAAATGAACTCATCACAGGAGCCGCGCCTAGCTAGCTTAGATGAGCTGAGTGAGCTCCCGTCATTTTCTCAGAGCGAGAATAATTTGAGGTGGGTCAAAGCGAAACACCCAACAACGTTAGATAAAGAACCAGCGTTGTTATTCCAAGATAATGACATAAATAATCTGACTGAAAAACAACCACAATGTACTCGTTATCAAAAGGAAGCAGTTAAAAAAGAATGTTTGCCTGCGTGTCCTCTGTCTGATGTAGTGGCTTAAACATATACACATAAAAACAAACATTTGACCTTTGACAATACATCACAATGTAATCATGGGTTAGTATGAGTGTACAGTATTTATACTACACTTTATGAAGATGTATATCTGACAAACCAATGCAGCATGCAGACAAAAACACGGAACGATGGGAGATTTCCTGCAGAGGTAACAGACGTACACATACTTTTGTTTTTCTTCAGCTGTGATTTCCTGACACATTTTTACTTTTCTGCGTTTTTGCACAAACATCTGTACTGTCTCCTCAAAACTTCCCTGATACTGTTCGAGTGTGTAAACCAGAATCAGAATCAGAAATACTTTATTAATCCCAGGGGGAAATTTGTTTGCGACAGTTGATCATAACACCAAAATAAATAAATAATACCATCGAGACAAAGCTGGCTCCGCCTTAATGAGTTTTTCTAGATCCTTCAGTATGACATTGCAAAGCTCCTCCCAGCTTTTCCTTTCCCGTCACAAGCTTAGGAGTCCAACCTGCTCAGCTCGCTGATTCTGCAGGAAGTATGTTTGCCAACATGTACAAAATGCAGATGTGCATGGAATAGTTTCCTTGGCTGTTTATGCACATCACAAGATATGTGTTTACCACCCTTTGCTAATGTTAGCGCTCTTTAGTTAGCTCGTAGCTTCACATGCGACTGTGATCTAAAAACTCTTACTAACATCCAAATAATCAGTGAGTATGTTCTTCTTCTTCTCTCTAGTTCTTGACTAAAACAGCTTTTATACACAAGGGGAGGAGCCGGCCGTCCCGTCCATGTAAACACGGCTCTGACAACAACACAGCCAGCGGGACTCGAGCTTCTCCCTCATTGTAGACAGTCAGGACTCAGAGACACATTTACACAGGACACACTTTATGATTTATTTATGAGGAACATGTCGCACATTCTGACGAAACATCGGGACTATAAAGAGTGCAGCTGACTAGACGATGTAAAAAGAGTCCATCAGATTTAAATGCTTCACATACAAGATGAAATGCAACAAAACGCACAAACAAACGTCAGTGAATGAGATGAAGAGAGAGAGAGAGCACGTCTGCTCCCCTCTCTGACGGACGGACGGACGGGTGGAAAGATGTGAGCTGAAACAAGTGAAGGACGACGCCGCGTTACTCACCTGGCATGCCTGTCAGGGTTATCAAACAGTGAAGGGGGGCAAAGATGGGAGCAGAAAAGAAAAAGAAGGGACCGTGTTAAGTCAAGCTGGGAGGGCAGCACAGGTGAGAGAGCCGAGTGTGTTAAGACAGAAGCAGAGACAGGTCGATCCGTTTTGTGACGGTGCTTTAATGAGAAAATTAAGACAGCTGCGGGAAAAAAATCAAACGTTCAGGAATGCTCAGAGCTGGTGAAGTGGATGAGAGCAGCGGGAGTTATGCAGAGAGTGACCCTGCAAAGGGATTTAATGAGTCCAGAGAAGCTGGACGGGAGTGTGAAGAGGTGAGCATGTCGGCCCCTCTGAAGACATCGGGGTTCATACAAGTCGAACATGAAAAGTGAGCACAAAGCAGAGCTAGCTCGTGTCAGAGGATTAGAGACAGACTTAAAGTTAGTGTCACACAAAGACCTTTTTACACGATCGTTTTCTCAGTTTGTTAAATCAACATGTGCTGCAGTGATGGCAGAGTATTTAAATAACAAATTCAACGTGTGCTGCAAACTCAGCGGGTCCTGTAACACGGGATGAACGCTCAGGTTTTATAATGCATTGACAAAGAGTGTTGAACTTTGAACTCACCTATCATCTGAGCAATCGTCTTCTCATACTCTGAAACGATCCTCCTGTGGAAGACAAGACGAAGACTATCAGAATATGGAAGAGTTGATATCAGTTAAACACATTATTTCAAGGCAAGGCAAGTTTATTTATGTCGCACATTTCAACAACAAGGCGATTCAAAGTGCTTCACACAAGACATCAAAAGCATCATGACAGAGGAAAGAAAAGAAACATTAAAATAGAACATTTAAAAATCACTGAAATTATTAAATCTGAACATATGTTCAAATAAAAATAATTCAAATGAAATTAATTGAAATAAATAAAGCAAAAATATAAAAAGAGTTAAAAGTTACAGTGCAGAGTTAAAATTTCCAGGGGGATATTGACCCTTTGTTGGCTCTTTGACTGGTTTGCTGACCACCAATCAGAAAGCTCCCCTCTCATAGCAACCGTTGCTGGGCTACTTCCTGTTGGATAAACTTTGGCCTGGGCTGAGTCTTTTCAGTGCGTTTCAGTGATTCTTTTTAATTTTTTTTAAGATTTGTTTTGGGGCTTTAATGGAGAGATAGGATAGTGGATAGAGTCGGTTATCAGGGACAGAGAGAGAGAGTAGGGAAGGACATGCGGGAAATGAGCCACAGGCTGGATTCGAACCTGGGCCGCCCGCTTGGAAGACCATAGCCTCTGTACATGGGGCGCGCGCACTAACCCCGTTTCAGTGAAATTTTTACCTAAATTTAGTGACCAAACATGGTTGAAAGTGTGACTTAGTTGGAATACCAGGCAGTATTTTTCATCCTGTTCCATGAAGTGAAGGAATGTTGTTTATGTCATTGATTATATGACTGATGGCTGAATGATGGTGCAGTGGTTAGCGCCTCACAGCGAGGAGGTTCCTGGTTTGAATCCCCGTCTGACAGGAGTCTCTCTGTGTGGAGTCTGCATGTTCTCCTCGTGCATGTGTGGGTTCTCTCCGGCTTCCTCCCACAGTCCAAAGACATGCTCGTTAGGTTAACTGGAGACTAAATTGCCCGTAGGTGTGAATGTGAGTGTGGCTGGTTGTCTCTATATGTCAGCTCTGTGATTGGCTGTTGTACCCCGTCTGTCTCCCAATAACAGCTGGGATCGCCTCCAGGCCCCCATGTCCCCGAACGGGAGACAGCAGTATAGATAATAAATGTATGGATTGATGGTTATATGACTGATATTTAAAACATATAAACGTCTAGCATCAAGCTATAATGATGTTCTGTTTGCTGATTTAAGTTACCAACCCAGCAGTACGAGCAGCGCTGACGTGTGACAGCTCCTTTTGGCTGAGACAGTAAATGAGGCGTCTGTCTTTTTCCGCATCGATCTGTCGCACTTAACTCTAATTGATGCTGCTGTGATTGTCACATTGTGCACATAACTCTCAGCTGTGTATTGACGGCCATGTTGCCGACGTTTAGAGGATGTTTCAGACCGCTGGCTCCAGAAATGTTGAGAGGTAGGTCAGAGGTGAGACGGGTAGCAGCCACAGGAGGACAGCTAGCGTTAGCTCACATCGCTAGCATCAGACGTGGATCATATTTTAAATGATTTTAACAACGAGATTTTGAGTTCTCCTCAAACACCCTCCTGTATCTCTGTCCTTGGTTTTAAAATGTTTCCCATGTTGAGTAGGCTTAGTTTGAAGTTTCAGGTATCCTCTAATGTAATCTTTTTATTCCTTTATTAATCTGAACCCTGCATCCAGTTTCCCCTTTAAACAGCTCATATTCTGCCCTTTTTGGGGTTCATATATTTAATCTATGTTCCTACTTTTGTACGTTCACAATATCTAAAGTTAAAAAAAGTGTCTGTTTTCATGAACTGCTCCTCCTTGCTCCCTCTCCGCTCTGAGTCCGTCAGCTACACTCTGTTGAGCCCACACTGTTAGACCCCATGTGGGCCAAGTCTGCTCTGATTGGTCTGCCGATCCGCTCTGTCGTCATTGGTCAGTTGCTCACACGAATGCAGCCACTGGCTCCGTCCGAGGGGAGCATAAACATTAGCACATTAGCACTACTGTGCTACCGCAGGCTGCAGCATATCGTGGGCGTGCTACAGAAGTTAATGGGCGTGCAACATGAGCTGCAGGGCCACAACGAGCCAATGGGCTTAGATCAGTGATCTCACACTGACAATGACGTCGGACTGACACATTTTTATCGAGGGGGGCTAGAACCGAGCGTTAGATGCAGCTAATGCTACAGCTAACAGGAGGACGTAGGAGAAGCCGCGTTTCCACAGACTTTGAATTTTTGCACATAGATGTTCCTAAACATGCACAGGACACTTGGAAAACACACTAAAGAGCAAATAAAACCAGAAAAAGAAGAATATGGGACCTCTAAGTCTTCTTTCCAGAAGTCCCCCCCCCCCCCCCCCCTCTCAAAGCCAGCAACCATCTTAGTCCAATAGGAAGCCTCGTTTTTGGTTAAAGCAGGTTGCCAGAGGTAAGAGGATTGATTAGCCGTGCCTGCCCCTTAGCTTCTTAGCTCGTCCTTATCCTGAGCCCAATCAGTCAAATGAAGTAAGCTCTCTCTTATCCACACTATCTGAGCCGCGGCCAGCTGGCCCCCACCCACCACCTGCTGACAGACAACAACGTCTCAGCAGCAAACATCTCCTCCTCCATGAACCCCGATTATCAGCCGGACATGATGATGATGATCCGTCTCCCCAAATATAAATATAGTTAATCCCATTTTTACCTCAACTCCTCATAGGCTGGATGTCCACCAGGTCGTACAGGACTCTTAATGTAGCGCCAGCATGAAGAACTTTAGGGGCCATTTTTGACAGTAACCTGACTTCAGACAGGCAGCTGAGCAGAGCTCTCCAGTCTTACTTTTACCCGTTTAGTAGTATCACATAAAATAAAGTCATTTCTACGTCATGCAGCTCTGAAGAAGGTCCGTTCATGCTTTCTGTCTCAACTAAAACACCACCACACGGCTCAGCCTCGTCCAAGATGCTGCAGCAAGAATTTGAACTGGGCTTAAACGTAGAGATGATATCTAAGGATGCCCATGAGGGGGGATAAAGGGGGCAGATTTCTGGGGCCCAGTCTCCGGGGGGGAGGGCTCATGGAGGTTAGCAAAAACATGGTCCATCCTAAATGTCAGCAACAATGACTAAATGTTATTTGACACCTAAATACTCACCTTTACCTCTTAAAGCAACAACACACATTTTATGTATTGTTGTTTCAGTAAATTGTAAACCACCTATTCTTGAAATGATAAGACGCAAGCGAGCTCAGAGAAAGCTAGCTGTTAGCCAGGAGGCTAGCTGTTAGCCCCACAGGGTAGGGTTAGGGTAAGTTAATTAAGTTACCCTAACCCAAAAAAGGAAATGTGGGAACATATATACTTCTATACTATTTTTTATTTTTGCATTGTTAAGGAGAGCTTGGAACACCAACATTTCATTGCCAGCTATGACTGCTTTGCCTGTTATGTTGTGCATTTGACTCATAAAGATACCTTAACTTGAACTAGGCAGGCTCACCAGGAGGCTAGCTGTTAGCCAGGAGGCTAGTGCTAACACTACTGATCGAATGTGCATACTCTGATTTTAATAATATCATGAGAGGGCCCATTCAGGGGGCCAGACCTGCACGAGTTAGCTCTACGTTTTAGAGTCGATCTTAAGATTTTACTGATTTTACAGAAACGAATGCCCCTCTCTGATCTTTCATTTCTGAAGGAGCCGACTCGCAGCCTAACATCCTCCCCCTTTTAGTCGTTCCACAGTCCGGGCTCAGGACAAAAGATGACCGTGCTTTTTTCTCTGCACAGTCTGCTGGAGGAAACGAGGCTCACACGATCAGTTTCATCTTTTAAATCTCTTCTTAAAACACTTTTACAGACCAGCTTTACACAGATCATCTTTGAGTACTTTTTAAAACTTGTAATATTTCAGCTACCAAACTGTTTTATCTAAACTACATAAATATTTAATCTGCTCCTCTTCTCTTCTTCTCTCCTCCACACTCGAGTAAAAAGTAAGTAAATCTCCGTCCACTGTGGCGCCGACACTCAGAGCGAGTTAAATTATTAAGAGGTTAAACGGTGATAACAGGAGACGTCTTAAAAAAGACCGTCAGCATTAGGACAGAGAACAATCGCACATAAACACATGCACAGGTGTGTTGTTGTTGTTGTGTGAGGGCGGGACTTCACTCTTACCTCATCTCCACCACCTCCTGCCGGCTGTCTTCATACTTCCTCTGCCACTCCAGCACTTCTTTCTCCTTTGACACAATCTGAGAGGGGAACAAATAAAACCATCAGGTCAGGTTGAGATGTTGAATTTAGAATCAATCCATTCACACTCACACCTGGAAAAAGTTTTTGATCACACCGGACTAATCCTCCTTTATTTATATGCTTTAAATAAAAATACAATTTATCAATTTATCTTCTCCACTCTTTAGTTCAGATTGTGATTCTGTTAAAATATATGCATATTATACTATATGAGATGTTAGCTGGCTATGAAACAGACCAGAATAAATGCTGATGCCTCTATAAGGCCAAGAAATGCAAAATATCACCATCAGCGAGGAGATTTATTTTCCCTTTGAAGACGTTTTAATGCCTTTAAATGATGCTGCAGTGGAGGTCACAGATCAGGTGGTTTACATCACCCTTCTGTTAATAAAAAAAATAACTTTTTAAAACATTTTTAAAGTAAAGATTCTGAGTGAGTGATAAGTTTGAAAACAGCAGGAAGAGATTTTCCATCAGGAAACACAAAGTTCCTCACAGGAGATTTCACTTCTTTACTGTTGTTTGGGTTTCTGTTTCCGAGCATCCTGCTTTTTGTTTCTCTCAGCACTCTGTAAACTTTTCTTCTCAATGCAATCTCTAAAAAGTTATATTTCTGTACTCATGATTTTATAAAAACAAAGAGAAGCATATTTGGGGGTACCTCCTCTCGTGCGATGCCCAGCGAGTGGTCCAGCTCTCCGGGCAGGTGGGGGCTCTCCCCGTCGATGTAACTGCTGCTGTTGGTCCTGGTGTACAGGGAGTTCTTGGACACGGCGCTCTCTACGGGCGAGGACAGGTCTCTGTGCTGCTTCCAGGGAACGAAGGAGAGGAGGGACATGAAAGGAAACATAATGGGTTAAAAAACCAGAGCAGATGGGACACCCTCACATCAGTCTCATCAGGATAACTGAACCAAATCGGGATCGCAAGGCAGCATCAAACTCTTATCAAAATGAAAACCACGCAGCAAAAAAAAACAGTATGTAAATGAGGCAGGCTAGTGATGCTCCTGAAGACTCGGTCAGCAGCAGCCGACACACATGATTGGATGAAACCGTCTTCATTGCCACAGTATAAGCCGAGTGATTTGTCTGATGCTGCCCCCCCGGCTGAGCACTCACGATCGCCCCGGCTCACTGCAGGAGCTCGGATGTGATCGGGGTCCAGGCAAGGCAGAGAGGAAGGAGGGCAGCAGCTGATACAGGACAACACTGCATCATATACAAGGAGGGGGGGGGGGGGTGGGCAGCATTTGAAACTCATGTTAGTTTCATGTTAAAGCTTATTAACAAAGAAAACCTGTCTTACCTGTTGAAGCAAGAATCTTAGTTTAAACTGTAGCCTGGTGGTACAGTGTTATCCCTATTCTCCTACATTTAGAAAGACTCTGATGAGAGGTGGAATACTTGGAAGTAAAAGTTTGTGTCCTGAAAGCTTGTGTCCATGTGGCCTTTGAAGCAGAGTACCACAACCAGCAACAGATCCTCCATTACCAATCAAAGACAATCCTGATTCTTGCACCATTTTTGTTCTGCTGAAACTCTGCTCTGGGTGAGGGTTTAGTTATCCTTAAGAGAGCCAGATTATTGGAGGATTTGATTAAATAGTGGGGGGGGGGGCACACCGGGGGCACATAGATAAAGATCCACTGATATGAGGATAAGAGTGTTAATAATGGGGCTTTCACACATGCAGAAAACTCCTGGAAAAGTTATTTCCCTGAAAGACAGGACAGTGGGGAGAGTCAGGAAACCAGGGCGAGAGTGAGTGGAGAAGAATGACATGCAGGAAAGGAGTCAAAGGTCGGACTCGAACGTGGGACGCCTGCCTCAAAGACTAAGGCCTCTGCACATGGGGCGCACAAACCACTTGGCCACCGGCGCCCTGACTTCCTGAAAATGTCTTGGGAGTTAGATGAGTGTCTCCTCTGACTTTACCCAGAAACTTTCCTGCAGGTCCTGTGGTACATTTTCTGTGTTAAGGTCGAGGAGAGTCGAGGGGAGTCGAGGAGAGTCGAGGAGAGTCGAGGGGAGTCGAGGGGAGTCGAGGAGAGTCGAGGGGAGTCGAGGAGAGTCGAGGGGAGTCGAGGGGGGGTCGAGGGGAGTCGAGGGGAGTCGAGGAGAGTCGAGGGGAGTCGAGGAGAGTCGAGGGGGAGTCGAGGAGAGTCGAGGAGAGTCGAGGGGGGGTCGAGGGGAGTCGAGGGGAGTCGAGGGGATTCGAGGAGAGTCGAGGGGAGTCGAGGAGAGTCGAGGAGAGTCGAGGGGAGTCGAGGGGGGGTCGAGGAGAGTCGAGGGGAGTCGAGGGGAGTCGAGGAGAGTCGAGGAGAGTCGAGGGGAGTCGAGGGGGGGTCGAGGAGAGTCGAGGGGAGTCGAGGAGAGTCGAGGGGAGTCGAGGGGATTCGAGGGGAGTCGAGGGGAGTCGAGGAGAGTCGAGGGGAGTCGAGGAGAGTCGAGGGGAGTCGAGGGGAGTCGAGGGGGGGTCGAGGGGAGTCGAGGGGAGTCGAGGGGAGTCGAGGGGAGTCGAGGAGAGTCGAGGGGAGTCGAGGGTAGTCGAGGGGAGTCGAGGGGGGGTCGAGGAGAGTCGAGGGGAGTCGAGGAGAGTCGAGGGGAGTCGAGGGGATTCGAGGGGAGTCGAGGGGAGTCGAGGGGAGTCGAGGGGAGTCGAGGAGAGTCGAGGGGAGTCGAGGGGAGTCGAGGGGGGGTCGAGGGGAGTCGAGGGGAGTCGAGGAGAGTCGAGGGGGGGTCGAGGGGAGTCGAGGGGAGTCGAGGGGAGTCGAGGGGGGGTCGAGGGGGGGTCGAGGAGAGTCGAGGGGAGTCGAGGAGAGTCGAGGGGAGTCGAGGGGAGTCGAGGGGAGTCGAGGAGAGTCGAGGGGGGGTCGAGGGGAGTCGAGGAGAGTCGAGGAGAGTCGAGGGGGGGTCGAGGGGAGTCGAGGGGAGTCGAGGGGAGTCGAGGGGATTCGAGGGGAGTCGAGGGGAGTCGAGGAGAGTCGAGGAGAGTCGAGGCGAGTCGAGGGGATTCTAGGAACTGCATTCCTAGCGTCGCACTTTGTCCTACTCTTTTGTGTCCTTTTTTGCCTTCTCTGACTTCCCTTCCCCTCTGTCCATCATGGATTGTCTCCTGTTGTGAGGGGCACGTTTGAAAAAGCAAATCAAGGAAGATTTCAGGAGCAGCCTGCAGGAAATTGTCCAGAAAATTTCAGGAGTGCATGTGTGAAAGCAGCTTAAGTGAACATGGGGTGAGATGGTAAGGTCAGGTTTTTTTGTTAACAGGGAAGAACTTGTTTTGATTTTAGACGGAGTCAGATGGGCTTACCTCCCACCTCGGCGTTTTTATACAGATAACATATCCAGGTATCCAAAGCTTACTGTGATGTCACTTTGTGGGGGAAACTTTTGCTCAGAGCTCTGTCCTAAAGAGACAATCCCCCCAAATAATGCCTGCAACACAAATCGGATGAAATAAAAAACTAAACGTGTATCCTTACTGCGTCGCTGCTTCTTCAGGGTAAGAGGATAACAATGTGCTGACAAAGCAACCTCATCAAAACTGTCCTGGTTCACACGTCGAGTAATCTGCAAACATTTTAACAACGCCTGCAGGAGCAGTCCTTTAGACCAGAACCACCCAGACTTTAAGAACAACTCAACAAAGAATGTGGACACTGAAGGTACTAGAGGTGCTGCAGGAATAACAAAATAACCCAAAACTAGACGTGTAAAAGCTACAGGAGGGGATGCTATCAGGTGCAGCTAAACATGTTCTGGTCTCAGTCTTTAGGACCTTCAGGGTCTACAGGAGTTATTTTACACAGTGCAGTCTGCAGTTTTTCAGACACTTGTTTCAGTTTTGTGCTCAACCACTAGGAGGACCAGAAATTCAGCTTACATTAAAGAGAGTTGGGTATGGCTGCATCCTGGCGCTCTCTCGTCTGTGTGCTCTCGTCTCATGTGCTCCTCCACAAATTTACAACGGCAAGTGCACTGGGTCAAGAAGCAGTTTACGAACTTGCGCATTAATTCATATTTACAGTCTACTCAAACATTACCACCGCGCCAAAAGAAGACAGTAGTTTAGAAGATGGTGAAGAAGCCCGAGGTTTACAACAAGCCCAAATGAATGTATGAATGAAAAGACGTTTAAATCTTCTTCAAGTCTTGAATGTATAAGTACCTGGTATGTTTGTAATATATGTACACTGCAGATATTTTTATTTCCGGAGCTTTATGTTGAAAATGAGAAGCTCAGGGGGCTTCAGGCATCCAGACGAGAGCAGCCAGGCTGCAGACATACAGTCTTGATTAAAGAAGGCATTTACATCCAAACTAGATTAACAGCAAAAGAATGATGGCCCCGTCATAGTCTGTGCAGCACAAACATGTTTGGAAGTATCCTTTAAAGGGCTTCAGTCACTTTTGAAAGCTAAGGCTGGAGGTCAGATCTTTGACTTCTTTGTTATTTCAAACTGAAGAAAGTTTTTCAACCCACTACACGGACTGCACTGTCGTTGGATTAGGGGCGAGGATATGTCACAGGGGGTTAACTGTTACTCTTACTTTGAGTAAGGGTGAACCGTTGATATTCCACCGACGATTGCTGGGTTTCTTGAGTCGAGACTGTAAAGTGTTTGGGACAACATCATGAGACACAGGAGGAACAACAAGGCGCCTGAGCTGCTCCAGCTACTACTACCAGTGTTTTTCCATTGACTAAACAATGTAGATTCACCTCCGATCATCTCCTCTGCACAAGACCTCAATTTAACAAATGTCCCCCCTGGGAATGATAAAGTATTACTGATTCTGACACCAGGAAAATATCCTCCAAAACTCCAACCAAACTGCCTCCTGACACCTACCTGATTCAGCTGTTTATTAGTGTTGTTAGTCTGAGGAAAAGGACCGAATCACAAAACAGGAATGTGACTGGGATTTTAGTAAGCAGAAATAAAATATCCTAACAAATCCTCAGCTGCAGATGTTAGGGTCTAATGGATGACATTTTCCCGGTCACATTCATGCTCATGTAAGCCTCTAAGGGACAGGCAACATGCACGTTGCCCCAACATGCATCGTAAAAGGGCGAGGGACTAAAGAAGGCACATCGATCCGGTCCTGTGGAGTCGACCTGGGGAGTGCTCGTTGCTAGTTAGTTAGCGCGCGGGGGGAGCTAAGCCATGTTAGAGATTTCACATGAGGGGGGGCTGAAGAGGAGGCAGGACTGCGGATGAAGAAGGTGCAGCTGCCATGAGTTCACAGCACACTCAGAATGGTGTGTTTAGAGGGGGGTGGGGGGGGGGGGGGGGGCAAGCTGAGACACACTCATGCTTGCACAGACCTGCTCTAATCACTCATTCAAGATGCTGTTTTCACACACACACACACACGCACACACACACACACACACACACACGCTTACAGCAGGTGCAGGACTCAACGCAGTACCTGGGGGGTTACAGTGGAGAGGGAGGGGCACTGAGAGATGTTTTTGGCTACCTGCAGTGCCTCTATCCTCAGGGCAGCAAGCACCAGCTCCTCCTGGGCCGCACACATGATGGGGTGGGGGGGGGGGGTAGGTGGATTTCACAGGGAGGGGAGGAAAAAGGGGGCGGGGGGGGGGTTGCGGCCCAAGGATGAGAGAGCAAAGGGAAAACATAAAAAGACTTGAGTTCTGCTGCTGTACATTTCACACACAATCTATTTCACCCAATAAAGCCTCAAAAACAAAACTGCAACTTAAGAGGTAAAAAGGAGGAGGAGTGATGGAGAGAAACCAGGATGTAAAAAGGTGAGGACAATGGGAGAACACAAAATCACATATGAGTGCAAGAGATTGAGGGAAAAGCCCTGGAAGGTTTTTACACAGAGGGGGGGGTCATCTGAGAACACACCTGTAGTTTTTGGGCGAATGCGGTAGGGTTGGTCTCGGCCAGGTCGGACTCCAGGTACTGCAGGGGGTCGTCGCACTCGGACAGCATGTCTAACGGGGGCATAGCCGGGGCTGGAGCTTCCACGGGGCCTTGGCTAGGGGGCTACAGGGGGGCACCGGGGGGGGGGGGGGGATTAGGCAGAGGGCAGGGGAGGAGGGGGTCAGCAAGGCAAAGCAAGCGCTGAGTGTTTTGAGTGGCAGCAGTGGGAGCTGAGTCACTGAGTTAAATCTGATGTGGCAGAGAGGCTGTGTGTGTTATCAGTGACAGGGCTGTAATGAGAATCAGTGTGACTGATGGTGCTGGTTCTGGAGGGGCCGGGCCGGGTCATGGAGTACAATGATGATGATGTAAATGTGACAAAATAAAAGTGGACAGATTCTCCTAACATGACAACAGTGACAACACACCCACACAGAACCTGACTGATTCAACAGATATGATGACCCTGGGCTCACCTGCTCGTCCCTCTCTGTGCTCTGCGTTCGGCTGAGCGACTCGCTCTCTCTCTTCCTGCCCTTATCCCCGGCGGAGCCCTCGGGACCGGGCCGTGTGCTCAGGACCGGCATCTTCATACCCGCCGAGATCTGGGCTTCCATCTCCTCAAAACTCCTGCACAGAGTGAGAGAGAGAGAGGAGAGGGAGAGAGGGAGGGGAGAGAGAGTGACACGGCTTTTAATGGACTGTGTATAACTGATGGGTGTGTTAATGAAAAATGCTTTAACAGGATGTACGATGCAGTGTAAGTCATTATGATTCAGTTACGATTCAGCACTCATAAATACACCACAAGTAAAAGAAAGAAAGACTGCCTTTTGTGTTGCTGCACCCATTAAATGGAATGACCTTCAGAGGAGAGCTAAGTTGCCCTCTCTTGTTTCATTAAGCGTTTTTAAAGACCTCGTGTCCAAACTAAGGGGGAAGGGAATTGCAACTGTTTCACAATGTGAATTCATTTAAACGGAGATGGTTTACATGTGTGAATATGTGTTTCAGTGTCCAGATGCTATTATTGTTAACTGTTAATATGTTTATATTTGTGCGGTTTCTATTTTTGTATTGCTGCAGAGGACCCCTGGAAAAGAGAGCTCGGTCTCAGTGGGTCCTCCCGGCTAAAATAAAGGATAAATAAAAAAATAAAAAATAAAAATATCAAAGTTGAGGTTTAAAAATAAAGTAAGCTTGATGTGGGGTCTTTATGGGTCTTGTGCCATATTCTAGCATGAGAAATATTTATGTGCAATAACAGAATGAAATATCCTGGACGTCAGTGGCTTAGTCTAAAGCCGTCACAATCATTTCTATTTGTGTTTTGCTGCTCGTTGTTTGTGTTAAAATCTGTAAGTTGGGATGCTGCTGGTCTCAGGACGCTCTTGAAAAAGTAGATTTTTAATCTCAACAAGTTTCTTTCCTTTTTAAATAAAAGATAAATAATACAAATAATTAGTTCTACACTCTTGGACTATGAATTGCATAAAATATCCATCCATGCGGGTTGGGAGGGTAAATGGGTGTTTATTATTTTATTGTCTTGTTTTTCTGTTTAATTGGGGCTTTTTGTTTTACTCTATGCAGATGCTCTGATTTTACTCTTATGTGACATCATGTTGTATTTTCTGCAAAAATGTAATAAAAAGATTTGGAAAAATATAAATATATATCCATCCATTTTCTTCTGCTTATCAAAAGTCGGATCGCGGTGTCAGAAAGACTTCCCTCTCCACAACAATATTTTCCAGCTCCTCCCCTTTGGTGAACCCCCAGGTGTTCCCAGGCCAGACGGGATATAAAATCACTCCAGTGTTAACTGCATGACTAATTGTCTGTAAATTGCTCTCAACCATCCTCTAAATAAAGAATTGAAAAAACATCCTCTGACAGCCTTCCAAATTAAAATGTAAAGACAAACGACCAAATGTTTGTAGAGTAATGATGCTGCTGTAAGACTGTAAATGACTCCATGATGGGATGAATAAAGGTTGATCTTATCTTATCTTATCAGCCACAAAATAAAAATAAAAAAACTCCAGTGTACTCTGGGTCTACCCCGGGGTTCTCCTCCCAGTTGGGCATTCCCGGAAAACCTCCAAAAGGAAGGCGTCAGGAGCCACCTCAGCTGGCTCCTTTCGATGCAAAGGAGTTCTACTCCGACCTTCCCCCTGAACGTCTAAGCTCCTCCCACTCTCTCTAAGACTGACCCGGACGCCCTCCAGAGGAATCTCATTTTGGCCGCTTGCATCAGCGACCTTATTCTTCCTGTCACCTCTCACAGCTCATGACCATAAATGACCATGCAGACATACTGTCCACACATGAACACAGTGAAGTGGAGTGTGTGTTGTACCCTGTGCAGGGGGAGCTGGGCTCTGATCCATGCTTGTGCATATTCTTGGTTAAGCTGTCCGACACAGAGTCCAGCTTCAGGTACAAAGACGGCTTCTTCAGGGACAGCGGCTGCAAGACACACGCGAGAATAGAGTCAAATATAATATTGAATCGAAAAATACACCTCTTTAAAAATTAAGAATGCAGCAGCAGATTTTACTCAATTTAACAGGAAATACTCACAGGCGAGGAGGAGCCGATCTTCTCCATGTACTCGATTTCATAGTCTTGTGCTGACACACAGAGAGACAAAAAAAAAAAATTAAAATGCAGAAAAAGAAAAGAGAGAGAGAGAGTCATGTCAGCCCTCAGAGTTTGAGTCAGAGCTATCCCTTTCTGTCTTTCATGTCTGACCCGGATGAGTCGAGCCGCTCAGACCTCTGGAGGTCAGGAGAGGACGAGGCCAGCAGGCCGACACACACATCTATAAAGTTGCTGGTTAAGTAAAGAACAAAGTGGATGTTTTGCCGTAAATGGCAATGCAGCCTGATTAAAGTCCCTTTGAGCTAATTGGAATAAATGGAAGTTACCATCTTTGCTTCACAGGATTTACACCTTCTAACCATCCCTAAAGCCATCCCTGAATTAGGAAAAAAGGGCGTTCAAGTATGCTGCTCCCTCTTCTTGGAATCAGTTGCAAGATAACTTTAAAGATCTCATATTCTGCCCTTTTGGGGTTCGTATATTTAATCTATGTTCCTACTTTTGTACGTTCACAATAGATAAAGTTAAAAAAAGTGTCTGTTTTCATGAACTGCTCCTCCTTGCTCCCTCTCCGCTCTGAGTCCGTCAGCTACACTCTGTTGAGCCCACACTGTTAGACCCCACGTGGGCCAAGTCTGCTCTGATTGGTCTGCCGATCCGCTCTGTCGTTATTGGTCAGTTGCTCAGCACGCGTCTTGGAAATTTCAACATGAGCTGCAGGTCTTGCCACAACGAGCCAATGGGCTTAGATCAGTGATCTCACACTGACAAGACGTCACACTGACACATTTTTATCGAGGGGGGCTAATGCTACAGCTAACAGGAGGACGTAGGAGAAGCTGCGTTTACGTGGACTTTGAATTTTTGCACATAGATGTTCCTAAACATGCACAGGACACTTGGAAAACACACTAAAGAGCATATAAAACCAGAAAAAGAAGAATATGGGACCATTAAATCTTCTGGAGCTGGTTTCCTTGAATGTTTTTTTAATCTTAGTGATCTGGAGGCAGAAATATCTGACTGTAGATGTTTTAACTAACTCGTATTTCCCTTTTTGATCGCTTTGTTGCTGATGACTTCTGACAGATTCTGATGAATGGTTCTTTTTGTGATTCCTGTATTTATGTTCATTGTTGCTAAGTGTTTTATGTCTGAAACCCTGTAACTGTGCTGCTGCCTGTCTCAGCCAGGACGCTCTTGAAAAAGAGATTTTTAATCTCAGTGAGACTTTTTCCTGCTTAAATAAAATAAAAAATAAATCTCTGTTAGCATGATGTGTTAACAGAGTCCGGACGGCTGAGCCTCACCTGGAGCCCGATGAGGGAGACTGCTCTCGTTCACAAAGGACGTGAGGTCGCTCGGCTGAGGGAAGTCCTGCTGGTCGGAGTTCAAGTCCGCCTCCATGTCGTGCAGGTTCCACTTGTGGCCCGTGGAAGAGGCCAGCTTCTCCTCGTCGGTGGCGTGGTCGTCCTGCGCGTGCAGAGAGGAGGGTTCATCTGCGGGTGGAGGATCCTGAGGCAGAAAAAAAGGAGGCAGAGTCAGAGTCAGAGGCAGGAGGGACAACGGAGCGTGGGAGAGAGATTTATACACATGGAGGAAAACAAAAAGTACACACCTGACAAAGTTCAGACAGCGGAGATTTCTTGGGCGACCGCTTCACTCTGAAAGTGTTACTGAGAAAAAGAGAAAAACAATCAGCCATCAAAGATCCAGAGTCGCTCAGCGCCTTCAGCTGTCTGATAAGTCGAGGTGACTTTTATCTGCTACATATCCGACAAGTGTTGAAAAAAAACAATATCTGGAAAAATAGTCGCATGGAGCTGCGGGAGAGTTTCTCTAAGTGAACTACTTACTGAAGTCTGTGAGTGGCTGCAATGAAAGAAACAGTGGAATGTTTTCAAAGAGGATTACATCTTTTTGTGAGCGGCTGCAAAGTCCAGACCGTTTGTGAAACCAAAGTTGTTTTATGAGCAAGTTTACAAGTTTAGTTTTCAAATAATGCACGAGAGGACGGTGGAATGAATGTGGGGTTAATGTAGCAGGTTAGTGCGGATCTTTGATTCAAATGTTTGGTCATAACTTTTTAGACAAGATTTTAAAGATTTGTGGAGGTCCTTGAGTTAGGATTAAAACACATTTCAGGAGATTTTATCTTCATAATTATGATGTTTTTCTTCTGTTGCTGAATTATAATTATAGACAAAAAACACGCTCAACTCACTTTCAACAAAAACAACTGGGTGCTGAATCCCAAAAAAAATTTTGAACAAAAAAAACGGTAAGGACAGCACTCCAAATACAAAATTTGGAGTGCTGTTCTTATCGTTTTTCTTGCTGCATTATAATTCATATGAATGGTATTTCATAATAAACATGTATGCTGTGTGGATTTACGTTTTTCAACAAGTACCAAAAGTGACCACAAGGGAGAGCCCAAGCACCTTCTTTGATGCACACTTGCAGAGAGAAGCAGTTGGTGAACTGATGTAAAGAAGATATTTAGTCATCTGATTAAAGTAAATGGAACATTTGACATTCAGAGCTTAACTTGTGTGTGCATGTTAGAAACGTGTCATCACGTTTAAAATGAGCTGGATTTATAAAAATGTGTAAAAGGGGGGCGTGATGTTTCTGTTAGTAGGAGGAGGGGGTGACGTGTGAAGGGTTCAAACGGGAGGATGGTTTTGTGTTGCCCCTGTACTTACAACAGACAACATAGAGAAGACACACCCCTGGACTTCCTGTGGTGCACGAGAACACACAGACACAGGTGACAGAGAGACAGACAGACAGTACAGGAGCAGCAGATGAGAAACACACACACACACACACACACACACACACACACACACACACACACACACACACACACACACACACACACACACACACACACACACACACACACACACACACACACACACACACACACACACAACACACACAAACACACGCACACACTCATCTTCAAGGTATAACATGCAAACATTAAAATAGTCAATTTTAAAAATGCATCCCGTTCAGGGTCGCCGAGGGCTAGAGCAGATCCCAGCTGTCATTATAGGCGAGAGGCGGGGTTACACTCTGGACTGGCCACCAGCCAATCACAGAGCTGACATATAAAGACAGACAACCAGCCACACTCACATTCACACCTACGGGCAATTTAGAGTCAGCAGTTAACCTAACGAGCATGTCTTTGGACTGTGGGAGGAAGCCGGAGAAAACCCACGCATGCACGAGGAGAACATGCAGACATGCAAAGAGAGACTTCCTGTCAGACGGGGATTCAAACCAGGAACCTCCTCGCTGTGAGGCGCTAACCACTCCACCACCGTGCAGCCAGATATCAAATCCATCCTAACCAAATGTATCACTAGGTAATTAATTTTTAATTATATATATGTCTCTTAGAGGCTCAAACACGTCGCATACATGTTTGTTTGTTTGCATGAACCCCTCTATCTCAGACCATTAGCCCTCCCGTCCCGTAGGGGAAAGAGAGACGGCCCGACCCAATCAGTGACGCTATTAGAGGAGGCATTATGGCTGAGTGTCGTCGCAGGAGTACAACTCAAGAACTCCAAACCGAAGAAAAGACTTTGTTTGGTTTAAAATAATTCAAAGAAACATATAACATGTCTTTTTTTTTGTTTTGTGTTTTTTTGCTTTTTTTAAATTGTTGTTGTGTGTGAATGTTTTTTTTTTTTCATCATCAGCAATGTGTCTAATGTTTGGGGTAAAAAGAATTCAAATAAAATAATTGAAAAAAAAAGAAACATGAAAATAAATCATCTTTAAGCGACATATCAGAATCAGGACATCAGTCCTAAAAATGGCCGCCCCTCGGTCAGAGGCGGTTAGGCTTAGGATCAGAGGAGGTTCTGCCAAAGTGATGTTTTGTTTTAGTCTTAGAAACTGGTGCTGAAGTGAAACATCTACTGGACATCTTCTCTGAAAGATGCATATTATTATATCTTTACACACAAACATTCCCACACTAGAAACTTAACTGTGAACTTACGATTTGATGGGAGTTTTCTTCTTCTTGGCCGGTTTGTTCTGATTTTGGTCGCCCAGTTCTGCGACGTTGTCATTCTCGTTGTCGTTGTCAAAGTCGCTGGACGACACATCGAACGAGGCGGACGCCTTAGGGGGAGAGTCGGCCATCTTGTTGGTGGATTTGAACGGGTCTATCGAGTCGTCGAAGTCATCGGAGTTGAAGCTATGAGACGGCCTGGGGAGTTTGGGCGAGTTGCCGACACCTTTCTTCGGGCTGAACGGGTTGAAGTTTGGATCGTCCCACTTGTCGGGTTCAAAGTTGTACGACCCTTTGTGAACGGGGATCTCTTCATCGTTTCCGTTGCAAGAGTCCGGAGGGTTGTTGTCCAGCTGCTCGGTCTGCGCCGGGGGGGCCTTCTTCAGACCCAGCTTCGGTTTCCTCAGAGGCATCTTGCCACCCGGCTTCTTGCCCACTTTCTTGGGCGGGGGAGGGGAGGCCCTGTGGGACGCCTCGCTGCCCTCCTCGGAATAGTCAAACTCCAGTCTTACCGGCTGACGTTTGGGGAGGATGGGCTGCTCTTCGGGGTCGGCGGTCGACTCTTTGAGAGCCGGAGGACTCGGAGGACTCGGATCTACAGCGGGGCTTTCTGGAGGGTCAGAAACGGCGGCGCACACGGGATCTTTACGGCCCAGGACGGGGGAATTTGCTATTTTACTTCCTCCAGTTTTGAAAGGGTCGATGTTGTCAAAGTTATCTGGATCCCATTGGTAGGAGGTCGCCGGAGGGATGGGGGATTCCTCTCTGTTCGGTGGACTACAAGGGGGAGGAGTCTCCTCCTGGCACAAGGGTAAGGCGGGGATTGTGTGACCGGTCTCCTCGGGGAGAGGGGGGGGAGTCACCACTCGGCTCTTCCTGGTCTTTCTGAGTGTTCCTCCGGGACTCGGGGTCGCAGATCCTCCGTCTGCCTCCTCCTGAGCCTGCAGGGGGCTGGCGGTTCTCGGCTTTGCCCTCCTGTTGATCTCCGGGGTGCCGCCGGATGACGCCGGCCTCGGACTCTCCGGGTTGGAGTTCTGTCTTAGGAACGGTTTCTTTTTCAAAGACCCCGGGCGGACTTTCTTCGGCCTGTGGAGGGTCCCGGGTGCGCTCTCGGTCCCCACGCTGAAGGATTCAGAATGTAAATGAAAACCTCCCGCCGTCAATCCTTCGATCAGACTGCCGTCAGCATCGGCGTCGAGCTCCCCTCCCTGGAGACTCTGAGAACGTGTTAGAGTGTGAGTCGACGTGTCTGAAGCCAAAACTTCAATGTTGTAAGTACCGCTCGCTGCGATGGGCCGGTCCTCATCGAAGACGATAGACGGGGATCTGCAGGGTCTGTCAGCCGAGGTCAAGTCAGAGGCGGGATCAGAGAACGAGAAGTCTGCTCCTGCTGCAAAAAGATGGAGAGACAATAAGAGGTTTAATTCAACTGCCTAAAATGTGAAATCCAGATTAAAATAAATCGGGATTATCATATTTTTAACTTTGTGAAAATGAGGCAGGTGTGATCCAGGAAAACCTGCAGGGGAGATAAGATCTGCAGCTGGCTTCTGACACATTTAATCATAGAGATGAATGTGCTTTAAATAATTCAGGAAGTGTCTCACAGTTGGACGGAAAGCGATGAAAGAGACTGGGATGATTGGGCAGCTCTACTAGATATCTTAAAACCCCCTCGTCTTTATTATGATTACATGACACACTATCCTTACATCCTTACATTTAAGTTAACGACATTGTCTGACTGCTCATCATTATAGTGAATAGTTTCAACTGATAAAGTATCTACACTCCTGCACTTTAACATTTATATCTTTGATTGCACAGCTCTAGAGAAGCCTCTATATTGTTATAACATATTTACCACTGTCATCACTGTTTTTGCAATCTTACATCTCTTACCTCCAGCAAGTATTTTTACATTCAGTTGACAAGCCTGAATAAATGTTGTATTTCATTTTTCATTTTTTTAACCAGTAAGAATGTTCAGTTACATCCTTGATGTATAAATCTCTTCTTATTCTTATTTTTTATATTCTAAGTGCTTATTTACTTTGTATCTATTCGTATATTGTTTTATTTGCTCTGATAACCTGCTGCTGTAACAACACAATTTCCCAGTTTGGGATCAATAAAGTAATTCTATTCTATATTCTACTCTATTATCACAAAGCCAAACTGGGACCAGTAATCAAATGGTGTGATGAAGACTATCAAGTGAACCCACACATGCACAGAGGGGAACATGGAAAGGTCGTGTCTGACGGGGAATTTGAACCAGGAACCTTCTAGATGTAAAATTAACCCCTGCACCGCCGTAGAAAGAAACACCTCCTGTGTTTCCCCCTCAGCCAGATTGAAACTCTGCTTTATTCCACTAGATGTTGCAACAACACTCTGAAATATAATCATGCTGTTCAGGAGTAAAGAACATAAAAAGGAGTACATCCCTTAACCCTCAGGCATCAGTTTAATTTACAACAAGGACAAAAATGTCCACTTTCAAAAAAACTGCTATAAAAATAGAACAGATTGATGTGTTTTTTCTACTTTTTTCTGCATAAATCTCTTAAACAACTCCAGCCCAAAAATGTCTGTCATATGCACTAACACAGGCAAAATGATGGTCAGATAAAGAGGAAAAATGTAGTAATGCATGAGGGTTAACCGTACCTATATCATCGAATGGTAGATGTTGTGTTTGCGGCTCTGTAGGAGAAGCGGCCTTCACTGGAGTCGTGGATTCAGGCGTCTCAAACGCTCCATCAGAGTCTGAGCTCCTGTAGGGGGAAAAAAAAGGAGATAAAGGAAACATTAAGTCAGAGCGCTGAATCTGATATCTGTCGGATTTTAATGACTCTGACTGGTCCAGGATTATGGACATTGACATCATGTGAGCTCAGACATATGACGTCACAAGACACTTTTAGGGGGGTCAGAATAAAAAACTACAAATTGGAAATGATTTCAAAGGGAAATATTTTACCCTTAACTGTGAAAATATGAACCAAAAAGAGGAGTTACATTTAAAATAAAATCATAGACAAGTTAAGACTTAAAGTCCCTGAAGGTCCTAGTCTGAAAGTCCCTCAAGGTCCTAGTCTAAGAGTCCCTGAAGGTCCCAGTCTAAGAGTCCCTGAAGGTCCCAGTCTAAGAGTCCCTGAAGGTCCCTGTCTAAGAGTCCCTGAAGGTCCTATTTTAAGAGTCCCTGAAGGTCCCTGTCTAAGAGTCCCTGAAGGTCCCTGTCTAAGAGTCCCTGAAGGTCCCAGTCTAAGAGTCCCTGAAGGTCCCAGTCTAAGAGTCCCTGAAGGTCCTATTTTAAGAGTCCCTGAAGGTCCTATTTTAAGAGTCCCTGAAGGTCCCAGTCTAAGAGTCCCTAAAGGTCCCTGTCTAAGAGTCCCTGAAGGTCCCTGTCTAAGAGTCCCTGAAGGTTCCAGTCTAAGAGTCCCTGAAGGTCCTAGTCTAAAAGTCCCTTAAGGTCCCAGTCTAAGAGTCCCTGCAGGTACTCGTCTAAGAGTCACTGAAGGTCCCTGTCAAAGAGTCCCTGAAGGTCCTAGTCTAAGAGTTCCTGATGGTCCTAGTCTAATAGTCCCTGAAGGTTCTAGTCTAAGAGTCCCTGAAGGTCCCAGTCTAAGAGTCCCTGAAGGTCCTATTTTAAGAGTCCCTGAAGGTCCTATTTTAAGAGTCCCTGAAGGTCCCAGTCTAAGAGTCCCTAAAGGTCCCTGTCTAAGAGTCCCTGAAGGTCCCTGTCTAAGAGTCCCTGAAGGTTCCAGTCTAAGAGTCCCTGAAGGTCCTAGTCTAAAAGTCCCTTAAGGTCCCAGTCTAAGAGTCCCTGCAGGTACTCGTCTAAGAGTCACTGAAGGTCCCTGTCTAAGAGTCCCTGAAGGTCCTAGTCTAAGAGTTCCTGATGGTCCTAGTCTAATAGTCCCTGAAGGTCCTAGTCTAAAAGTCTCTGAAGGTCCTTATCTAAGAGTCCCTGATGGTCCTAGTCTAAGAGTCCCTGAAGGTCCCAGTCTAAGAGTCCCTGAAGGTCCCAGTCTAAGAGTCCCTGAAGGTCCCAGTCTAAGAGTTCCTGATGGTCCTAGTCTAATAGTCCCTGAAGGTTCTAGTCTAAGAGTCCCTGAAGGTCCCAGTCTAAGAGTCCCTGAAGGTCCTATTTTAAGAGTCCCTGAAGGTCCTATTTTAAGAGTCCCTGAAGGTACCAGTCTAAGAGTCCCTAAAGGTCCCAGTCTAAGAGTCCCTGAAGGTCCCTGTCTAAGAGTCCCTGAAGGTTCCAGTCTAAGAGTCCCTCAAGGTCCTAGTCTAAAAGTCCCTTAAGGTCCCAGTCTAAGAGTCCCTGCAGGTACTCGTCTAAGAGTCACTGAAGGTCCCTGTCTAAGAGTCCCTGAAGGTCCTAGTCTAAGAGTTCCTGATGGTCCTAGTCTAAAAGTCTCTGAAGGTCCTTGTCTAAGAGTCCCTGAATGTCCCAGTCTAAGAGTCCCTGATGGTCCTAGTCTAAGAGTCCCTGAAGGTCCCAGTCTAAGAGTCCCTGATGGTCCTAGTCTAATAGTCCCTAAAGGTCCCAGTCTAAGAGTCCCTGAATGTCCCAGTCTAACAGTCCCTGATGGTCCTAGTCTAAGAGTCCCTGAAGGTCCCAGTCTAAGAGTCCCTGATGATCCTAGTCTAATAGTCCCTGAAGGTCCTAGTCTAAGGGTCCCTGAAGGTCCTCGTCTAAGGGTCTCTAAAGGTCCCAGTCTAAGAGTCCCTGAAGGTCCTATTTTAAGAGTCCCTGAAGGTCCTAGTCTAAGAGTCCCTGAAGGTCCTAGTCTAAGAGTCCCTGAAGGTCCAAGAAATCCTTTAAATGTACATTAGAGAATCAAGTGAAGCTGAGGTTTTGGGGCATTCAGATTTCTTTTGTAGATAAGAGGATGAATAAGAACCAAATAAATAATGAAGAGACTACTTAAGGTACCATCAACAACGCCCGCTTTACAGTATTTTGTCCATTTTTGGTTTTCATATATTTGGAGAAATAAAGCCAATGATTCTGTACTATAAATGTCCTTAAGTATTTCCATCCTTTCAAGGAGTCGTAAATACTCTCTCCTGAACTGTTTTATTTTCAAACCCTTTCTTACAAACAGTTCAATCATCAGTCTGTGTTGCTGTACGTATTGCACCGAGCTCGTAAAGGTTACAGTTTCAGGTTCAGTTTCAGTTCTTGTAGACCGTGTGTATGGCTCAAATGAAAACGCTGAATCTGCAGTGAGGTGACGGATAATTGCACGTCTGACACACATCATGACCCCACCTCTACACACACACACACACACACACACACACACACACACACACTTCCAGATCTTAAGGTATGACAGCTTTAATAAAGATGGTTTCTGCATGACAACAGGCTGTAAATATGAACCGTGTTATCAAAGTGAACAGAAGAAATATTGATTTTCCTACCTCGATAACGCACACACACATACACAAAGCCAGCTCACCAGAAAACCTCTCTACCAGCCTCTATCCTCCATTGATCAGTGTTTTATCATACGGCAGCTCGCCCCCAGCCTCCCGTCCTGTCTCACCTCTGTCTGACCGGCTCCCCGGCCGCCCTGATCAGGTTGTCATGACGCGAGCCCCAGGAGATACTGCGAAGGAGCCCCAGAGCCGGATCCGAGCCGGGGCTGTCCCCGTCTCCTGCCCCTCCCAGCAGCGAGTCCCAGCCCCAGCGAGCCCACTGCAGTGGAGACAGAGCCTGCCACGCACTCACTGCCATGGCTGCACCTCTCCGCACTACGATGCTGCTGCTGCTGTATGGCAGGTAGACGACCAACAGATCACACCTCTCCTTTCCTCTCCTCTGCTCTGCTCTGCTCCCCTCTAGTCTCCTCTCCTCTGCTCTCCTCTCCTCTCCTCCCCTCCCCTTTCATCTCCTCCTCCCCTCCCCTCCCCTCCTCTCCTCTCCTCTCCTCTCCTCTCCTCTCCTCTTCTTTCCTCTCCTCTCCTCTCCTCTCCTCTCCTCTCCCCTCCTTTCCTCTAGTCTCCTCTCCTCTCTTCTCCTCTCCTGTCTTCTTCTCTTCTCTTCTCTTCTCTCCTCTCCTCCACAGTCTGAGACTCAGCCCTCTGTTTCTGATCCACAATCTAGGCCCTCCAACGTGGCACCTTTTACATCAGCAGCGTGATCAGTGCGTCTCCTCTCCTCCTCCCCAACAGGAGCTGATGCCTCCCAATCTAAATGAGACGGGCTGCAGAAGACCACCGCCTCTCCTGTACACCCTCCCTCTCTCTCCCTCTCCTCTCTCTCTTCCTCCTGAGCATCTCTGCTGTAAAAACACGTCATAAAAGTCTACCAGATAATCCTGCTCTGATAAAGCGTTCTCATTATTTATATGTAATGAGAGCTGCCACAACTATATATGGAATTATTGGACAAATATCTCAAAAACCAATGAATCCTTTGGGAGAATTTTCAAACCAAAATGTCAAAATTTAACTGTTGCGGTTTATCAAATGTCATCGTCATGTTCAAAAGGTAAAGGTATATTTTTTTTGCAATGTTGGTATAAAAAAGGAGCCATTTCAAGACAGCACTTTCGGTTTAAGGAAACTGTGATGTACATTTTTCACACCTTTCTAATATTTAATCATCCAAAGAAAATAAATAAGAGAAATGATATCTTGAATATTGTATCTACACTTGATGATCATCTTTAGTTCCTATCTCTTCTCAGGGTCGTGTCCAGCAGGGTGGCATGGGCCCCCCCTTGGATTCTGATTGGCCACCCCAGATGCCATCCCAAAATCCAAATCTATGATTGGCTATTTGCCTAATCAGAGGCGGGACTTAAGTACATATCAACTATTCTACTTCTTCAACTAGTCTGGCTGTTTTCAACACCTAAACGTTTGCTCTTCAAACCCAAGAAATGTTCACAAACGCGCTGAAACTGAACAAAAATATAGTTTGTTAACAACTGAAACGGATATTACTGCATGCAGGATAACAAAGTCTATTGCAATGAATATGAAACTGCAGGAAAATCTTTGATGCACAGATATAAAAATGTCATCACTGTTGATAAGCAAACCTCTAAAGCACTAAATAAAAGAGGATAGAAAACGTCAGAGTCTATACACAGGATTGATCCAGCCAATCTAAAGGGATCCAGCTGGAGGCGCTGCTGAAGCCATTCTGCAGACTGAAGGGGTACACACACACACACACACACACACACACACACACACACACACACACACACACACACACACACACACACACACACACACACACACACACACACACACACACACACACACACACACACACACACACACACACACACACACACACACACACACACACACGGATCAAATAAAGGCCTGTAGCATGAAACACATAAAAACACCATTCATCAATATCTGCAGCAGAGCACAGATATTGGAGTCTATAAAGGGGGCTGGTATTAAAAGTCTTTAGTCGTCATATAAAAATGTATTCTCTGTCTCTGGGGTCACATTGAGGCAGAGATTAATGTTCCTCTGAGGGAAAAATAAAACAGGAGAAACACTTTTTACTTTTTCGAGCAAACTGAACGCTTCCTCCGACTACACAAACGCTTCATTTTTTTTAAAAGCTCCGTTTCTCCCTGATTGTGAGATTTTTAAAACCAGACAGCACATGTCCGGAGCTGTCCTCTCTGTGAGGGACCAGTGAGTCCCAGCAGGATCAGACTGGTCTGACTGGAGATCCATCTGGATCAGGCACTGATGGTCTGACAGGCAAGTGACACAGACATGGAGAGTGTGTTAAGATTGAAAAGGCATAATGAGCACACAAGGTGTTACTCAAAAACAAAGATTTACTTTGTGGCCTTTTAATTATTTTAGAGAAAGAGAAAGAGAGAGAGAGAGAGAGAGACAGAGGGAGAGAGAGGGAGAGAGAAGGAGAGAGAGGAGAGAGAGACAGAGGGAGAGAGAGAGGGAGAGAGACAGAGGGAGAGAGAGAGAGAGAGAGAGGGAGAGAGAGGAGAGAGAGACAGAGGGAGAGAGAGAGGGAGAGAGACAGAGGGAGAGAGACAGAGGGAGAGAGAGAGAGAGAGAGGGAGAGAGAGAGAGACAGAGAGAGAGAGAGAGAGGGAGAGAGAGAGAGACAGAGAGAGAGAGAGAGGGAGAGAGAGAGAGAGAGGAGAGAGAGACAGAGGGAGAGAGAGAGAGAGAGAGAGGAGAGAGAGGAGAGAGAGAGAGGGAGAGAGAGATAGAGGAGAGAGAGGGATGGAGAGGGAGAGAGGGGAGAGAGACAGAGAGAGAGAGAGAGAGAGAGAGAGTATGAAAACAACATGCAAGGAGCCACAGGTCGGCTATCGGCGCCCCGTCATAATTGGATAATTGTTGTTATTGATTCTGTCGTGATCTGATTTATGTATTTATGAGTAGTTTTGTTTTCATTAGTTATTTGATGTAAAGAGAGCGGAGGTAGAAAAAATATATTGTTGAAACTATACCCCTGTGAGTGATGTCACACTGAACAACAAACTGTTTGTGAATCATTTGAGAATTAATCTATGTTGTTGTAAAGTTTGGGTTCAATGCCTTCCAACACTAACAGGATGCTTCACAAATGCTGACGTTTCTAATGTCTCAGGGAGTGAGACTCTATTCATATTTAGTCTGTAGTTTTTTGACATGTTCTGTGATACATCTCTTCTTTTTCTCTCGTTCGGTTTTTGCTTCTTATCTGTTTTATTTTCAGTGTCTTGTAAACCTGCGTGGGCTGCAGGGTGACCTTTTAGTGCACGACACACTGAGAAAAACAAACTACTACTACTGTTACTATATGCAATCTATACAGCAATAAAACCATGAAGATTCAATTATGACAGAATCTTCTTCCAGCAGAGTTGTTTTAAAAATGAATTCTTAAACAAATAGACGGGGAACAATGAGGCAATCAGGGCTCATTTCAGCACCCCGTTAATGTCCCTGCAGAGGATGTGTTTTTCATGTGACTGCAAACACAGTGTTGCTATGGTAACTGGAGGTTGCTCCCGCCATATGTTCCGCTACGATAAAGGGGAGGGGGGGACAGAGAGCGAGAGAGAGGGTCTGTGGGCACACAGTCCAACACAAACACACAACTGAGCCTTTCCTCACCAACAAGGTCCGGTGAAATGTGATGCAAGGAAACAAGAGGAGAAAATAAGAAAAGGCACGTTTAAGGTTCATGATGCAACATCTGCTGCATCAGCATCCTCCTGCTCGCTGCACATCAAAGGGTTCAAATAAAAAGCAAACGGCGTTGGTGTTTGAATATTCTGCTCCTTCATCCCTCCAAAAAATGAGAATAACTGAAATCTAAACAAACAGCTTCCTCTGACATATGAAAGTGGTTTTATTAAACACATTAAAAGGGATTGCAAAAATACTATGGGCAGATACAGAGAAAACCTAGAAAGAGGAGAGAAGCAGCGTGCGGGTGAGCAGTCGGGATACGGGGGCGAATAGAAACAAAGAGAGCAGCGGTTATGAGCAGCGTCTCGCAGGCTGAGACGACCTGCCTGGAGACAGAGACTCTGCAGCGTGAGGCAGAGAGACGCTGCGTTTCAGACAGCCAGACGTGTCTGTGTGCTCTCAGCCAAATCCAACAACACACGGTCTCTGTCTCTCCAGCTTCCACAGGGCTGGAGGCAGAGACGCCGATTGAAACCCCCGGGCTGCACCGACATGTAAACCAAACAGCGCCTTACCGCTCCTTTCTGATTGTTTAAAATACAAGAAATGTCAAAATATTTACTGCAAATAAAAGCAATGTGACGTTGTTTCTTTTGCAAAAACAAATGCTTCATTTGATGTCACTAATGAAGCTTGACAAGGAGGCGACTGTGATTGGGTAAAAAGCCGATGGGGAGGGATGAATGGAGGCAGGCTGCAGGTCTGTAAGCAGCTGTGCGAGTAGCCTCAGTGGTGTTTGATGCTGCGTGTTTCCCTCCATCTTTTCCTCGTTTTTTAAACCCTCTCTGTCTGGACACGACTCCCCTTTTCCCACCTACAGTTTCACTCCTCCTTTCCCTTTAATCCTCCTCCTACAACTCATCCTTCCCTTCATCATCCCCTCTTCATTCAGCGCTCACTGATTTGTGATCTTCTGTTTGCATCGTGTGCATTTCAGAATCAGAATCAGATTTATTGTCCAGGTTTGCTTACACACACACACACACAAGGAATTTAACTTCAGTGAACTGTGCTCTCTTATGTACAGGTACAACATTAAATATCAACAATAAACACAATAAGAAAAGACTAATATTTACATGAGTAAATATGAAACAGTGCAGTGGTGAATAGTGCAAAAGATGTAACATGATAAGTAAAATGCAGTTATGTGACAGATGGGTCAATTAAGATGTCAATTACAGTATTTACATAAATAAGTGTGAGTATATTGATCATTTAAATTAAATAATATATATATACATATATTTATATTCACAATGACGGTTGGTTTAAGAGGCTGCAGCATTTCAGTCAGACAAAAAGGTAAAACAACAGAGGCCTAGTTTTTGCTTTTTGTCGACATAAAGTTAGGTAATTTAGCAGCTCAATTCTAAATCTGTCACATGTTTTGCTTTACCAGAAGTCTGTTGCAAAACAAGGTTTATTTTAATACCTTTTTTCACAGGAATCCTTGAGTTTGGATGTAGATATTTTCCATATAATAGGTAGATTTATTAAGTGTCTTGTATGGAAAGAAGGAAGAACATTAAAACCAATGAGTGTTGATAAAAAAAGGAGATACTTTGTGTTGCTCTGTCTTCAGTGAAATAGATGAAAGTGACCAACAGAGGGAGCTCCTGCACTTTGCTCCATCTGATGAATTATGATGAAGCGTTACATCATACACACTGTACATGCTGAGGAATACCACAAAAACCCATTTTCATTTTACGAGAGCAGCTCCAGTTTTACACAGGGAGTGATGAGGTGAGCAGGGGAGAGACTTGGAGAGGCGCGTAATGAGAAAACAAGAGTCTGTACTCTGCATATGATTCCTCAACCTCAGGACTCTGCACCTTCTGCAGGTCAGACAAACAGGCCGTGCACGAGGAGCGTTTGTGTTGAGGAGCAGATGTCCAGACTGATGTCAACTTCAATCGTTCACAAAGCCGTACGGACTCAAAACAAAAGGAGCCTCTGAGGACCAGAAGAGTGTCAGACTGAGATAATCTCCACCTTATGGAGCTTAATCTGAGACTCTGACTGTCAGCAGATGGCACATTAAACAACAACAGGTCAGGTCTGGGAGTCAGAGCTGCAGAAAGGAAGGGGGGTTAAATTATCAGAGGTTTAGACGCTGCAGGAGAGACATGAGGAGGAGAATCCAAAAACACAATCTGGACTCAAATTTGGGATTTAATCATTAAAAAAAAGACGTAAAAATCCCCTTCAGTATGAACATTGATTCATTTCTAAACATTTTAAACTTCCAGATCAGAGCCCTGCAGTGTTTTTTGAATTCTTTAAACAGAAAGTGAACTAATAATCAACATTTTTCTAAATTATTTTGACAGGAAGTAAACTCAGTAAAAGCCTCATTGGTAACAGTTTGGATGGTGGCCGCTGTGCTTCTACTCCTGCACACCTGTATCACAGAGGCAAAGTCAGACATCCAGTGAATACGCTCTGTACTTTGCATTATGGTTACGATATCAGATTTTAAAACTTTGATATGATTAACCAAAAAGGATGCCGCGGCGACGACACTGAAGTCCCAGTGACCCGAGATTAGGTCATGTTTTGTATTTTATTATCCAAAAGTTGAAGAGAAACTCCTGCACAATGTCAACATTTGAACAAATACTTGGGCAACAAAAAATGGTACCAATTATTTTGTGCAATTGAGACAGTTTGCAGGAGATTGTTTGCAATTATTCATGGATTCACAGATTTGGTACATGTTGATGTTAACGATCACTAAAAAGGAGAATCTATCAGAATATAATCCAAGTCTGGAACATTTGGACGGCCTTAGACAATGTTTTCATAAAGTTCTACAGAAATCTGAGCCCAGAGCTTTGACTATATGATGCTCTAAATCAGGGATGTCCAAAGTGCGGCCCGAGGGCCATTTGCGGCCCTTGAGGGGATTTTCTGCGGCCCGTGACTTCAAATGAAGAATCAGAAGATTTTGGCCCGAGGCCTCGATTAAGATCGGCACATTATCTTATTTTTCTTTTTCATGTTAACAAGGGCTGAACAATATTCCTAAAATAGAAAATGTTCAGGAACATGTTGTTGTTGTTGTTTTTTTAAATCTACAGCTTTTACTATTTTCCACATTTTTGTGGAAAAATGAAAACTATATCAACTATATTTTAAAAAACAAAACCTGTGGCCCACAAGCGATTCTAACACGACAATTTTGGCCCGCAAGAAAAAAAGTTTGGACACCACTGCTCTAAATCATTCATCTGTACATCACACTCCCTCTCACACTCACTCCCTTTCCCTTCTCCCTCCCCAGGATCCTTGTTTCCCTTGTGCAGTGGTGTGTCTGAGATATAAATAAAACACAGCAAAGTGGAGCACTCTCTCTCCGTCTCGCTCCCTCTCTGACTCTAACTCTTTCTGTCCCTCGTCTCCCCAGAGTTCTCTTCTTCCACCGCCCCACACAGCTTCTATGTTCTATTTCCACACCGTCACCAGCTTCCTGCTCCCAGCGCGCCCGTCGCGTCCTCCTTCACGGTGGAACAAAACATCACCCCACACCGTCCTCCCAGCAGCCCCCTACTGAGGCACTCGTTTACCTAATCCAGGTTCCCCTGAAGCGCTGTGATGTACTGTACTGTAGACGTGGCACACTGACGCACACGTGTCTGTGCACATGCGCCGATTATCTCATCCTTATTTACATCACAAAAGAAAACAACAACAAAGATGATGTGCTCAGTGTGCTGCCTTTTTTTAGAGGGTTTGATAGTAAACAGTATCGAGAAGTGAGGAGTCATCGTCTCCCAGAGGTGGCTTTGTACGACAACATGTCAACAATACAGGATCATAGACACCATGAAAACACTCACAGGTGATTGCATTCTGCATAATAAACCCCCCTGCACCCCCTTTGAACATTTATGTTGCATGCAAGGTCAGTTTAAAGCCATAATTACAAAAAAAAACTTCCAATAACGGCAAAGAAAGAAGCAGTCTGAGCCGCTCTCCAGACAAAACAAAGAGCTTTTCTTTGTTTCTAGAACACGCTGAACCAACGAGCATGCAAGTCAAAAACCAACTCACATGTGTTCTTGAGAGGGACAGGGGGTCTCTCCTTGCTCCATGGACTCGTTGGCCCCCATCCTCGGCTATCTCTGCCACCCCCCCCTCCTTCCCCCCCCACCCCCCTTGCCTGCTGCTGCTGCTCTCCAGCCACCCTCCACATCCACCTGCTCCTCCTCTTCTAAAAAAAGAAAACAACAACACCACCTTCTCCTCTCCCTCTGTTCCTGGGCAGCCCGTGTGTCAGAGGATGGTGAGGAGCAGCAGCAGCAGCAGCGGAGCTTTTCTGTGCTGCAGTGCAGAGGATGAGCGACTCTCTGCTCGCATCAGAAGCAGAGCGGAGGATGATTTAGAGCTCCTGACTTTAAGCGCTGCATCCCTCAGACTGCATCCCTGACCTGCTGCTCATGTGATGATTAAATGATGCAACACGGAGAGAGGATACAAAAAAAAATCTCCAAAAGCAAAGATGTCACATCAGAAATAATCCAAAAACAAATGGGATGGAAGAATAATCCTGCTTTTCTTGCCGTCTTAGCACGCGTGTGTGAGGTTCCTCCCCTCTCTGTTTGGTCGCTGATATTGCTGCTCCCGCTGCCTCCTCCCCCCTCTCTCTCTCCTCCACTCTCTCTCCCCTGACTCCAGCCTCCTGCGCCTTTAAAAAGACAAGCAGCCCTTTTTTCTCGCGACCATGCAGGGGAGCCAAACAAAAGCAGACCTTCTGAAACCCTCAATATTTAACAGGCTGATTTTCTTCTTCCCACAGTCACTCACTTTCTCCCTCCCTCACAAAGAAAAACATCCTTCACTCTAACACTCTCTCTCTCTCTTCCTTTTTCCTGCCTGCTTCCCCCTCTCTCATCCAGCGAGGCGCACAGGGAAAATGTCATGTTTCTGCCTCCTTTTCACACAATGGGAGCTTCCAGCACTGAGCGTGGCCAACCAGAGTGATGCCCGAGGTAAACAATAGACTCTGGGAAACTATGTGTGTGCATTATTCAACTCTGACCCTATTATATCGTCTTCCATTCAAGCAACTCCAACAGGAGCTCCGTACTCACTAAACAGGCACTTTGAGACCAAAAACTCACACATGACATAAAGAAACCTGTTTTAATGATAACAGCTTAAAACACAAACATGACAAATTGTGTTAAAGTCTTAATATGTGATTTTTCACACTTAAATATAATATAAATCAAGTCTATCCTCTGAAAATAACTCTGTGAGTCATGACTGTCTACAATGGGTGTAACACCCGAGTCCCACTGTCTGTGATGTTTTCAGAGTTTTCAGAGTCCTATCTTCACTTTGTTTACATCGCCAGGACGGCCAGCTGACTCCTCCCCTCGTGTATAAAAGTTGTTTAATTGAGGGACTAGAGAAAAGAAGAATAACATACTGTACTCACTGCTTAACTGTGTTTCTAGATCACGCTCATTTCAGGTAAATTTACATGCAGTGTGAAGATACCAGCATAATAAAGATCACTAGCATTAGCATGCTAACACAACAATGCAGCGCGAGTTGTTTTGGTTTCATGCTGGTGCTCAAGGGCGACATCTGCTGGATCAAAAAAATCACATGTAAAGCCTTTAATGAAGCAATTTAGGAAGAGAATTTTAAAATTAATCTATTTTGTATTGCTCTTGTATAGAGCGTTGACGAATTTATGTTTGAAATTTGTGCATGTTTTTGGTCATAAACTGTAAATATTAAAGGAAGAAGCCTGAGTGACATCGACCGTCTGTTCCTGCAGGGGGCGCTGGAGTCCCATCGATGGCGGTCTCCATGCTGGAAATGCTGTCTCAGTCTAACTTTCAGTCAACCTAACGACAGGCTGAGAGCTGGAGCTGAGGCGGGTTTTAAACCTCCTGACAAACCGTTACACCGCGCCCACCTGTCAATCAGGTCAGCTACACGCCTTATTGTGAATAACTCTTATCCTTCATCAAATCAAAACTGATGAGTCATCAAAACATTCACCCCCCGTACAGTGTGTGTCCATCCAGACATGAGCTAATCACACCTATTTGGTTTTTTGAACCAGGCTGTAAACATGTTCATCTCTGCTGTAAAAACAGGCTTTTTAGAATGGGTGTGTATGTGACTTCCTGTGCTCCTGCAGCCAGCCTCTAGTGGACACTCCAGGAACTGCAGGATTTTGCACTTCTGCATCAATTTCATTTTTAAACACTGGAGGTTGCTGCTTGATTTTGGTGCACTGATAGTTAGCAGATTAAATGGTGCCCTTCAAAGCTTTTTAAAAAACATCTGGAGTGTTTATTTCTTTTGTAATCTCTGTGTCTACTAAAGTTAATAGTCTCTTTTTATAGATTCTGTCGTCCCGTGTCTCTTTTGGGTTTGAGGAGTAATTGAAAAAAAATCAAATCAAGTCAAATCATCATCCAGACGTGTCACTCTCAGCGATGTAGACAGAGACATATTCTTTCTGACAACACAAGCCTCTACATTTCTAAATGAATCCAGCCTCTGTTGGATCCCTGGGCATCAGCAGGGATGTTTCTGCTGATCTAATTTACTGGCACTCTCATCAAACCTTGACTTGCATCAAAGACCGTATAAGAGCAGCAATCCCATTCAGCCTCGCCCACGTGTGACACAGAGAATACGTCCCTCGGGGTTGGCCGTATAGGAGGAGCGACCAGTTCTACAAATGTTCCATTGATCGTCTGGGAAGCGATGGGAAAGCGAGGCTTTGGAAATATGAGAAGGATAAATCTATTGTACACTCCATGGGAAAGTGAGGGAAACGAGGGCTCGGCACAATAGCAGGACGAGCCCGCGGCGCTAGCATTCACACGGATTCACAGGGTTCAGGTGTCCAACCCCCTGCCTGAAGACCTGAGAAGTGAAAAGACTAAATGAAACAATAAAACACAAACCCAGAGTCTGTGTCCCACCTGAGAAGGAGAGTGTTTTCATGTAAACACAGAGTCCATTAACTGATGAATGTCTATGTGAGTCTAGTCTCAGATGAACGAGCTGGTCGATGTTTCCCAGCCCGAGGGGACAAGTCAACATGCAGCCCACTCATGGAGCCACCGCTAAAGCAAAAAAATATTGATTTTAAACGCCGTGCAGACCCTCATTTCTAGTTCAAAGAGGAATCTAGGGCAGCAGAGAATGTGTATGTGAACTTCCTATTGTATTGAATGACTGATGAACTAAACATGCTCCCTGTGTTAAAGAGTCTGGCTTTGTACTCTGCTTTCAGCTGTAGGCTGAAGAAAATGGAAGGAATCAAATATTTAACAAGCGCATGCACTGGAAGATATGGCTGTGGCAGTTTACTTAAAGATTCATAACGGAGCCCGCAAGGAATCAGGGTCACTGACTACCGTCAAATATGTGAAGCCTGCAAGACAGAGGACGTCCTTTTTTTATTCTCGGCTGCTTTCTTTAAATCGAGTTATCACTTAGGGCTTTGGTGATGAAATCTCATTACATCCAATGAAGCACATTGGACTGAAAAGTAATATGTTTTAAGCAGATTGTGATGTAGTGAAGAATAAGTGGATCCAAGCAGAAACCTCCAGTGTAGAAAAATGAAGCTAATGCTGAAGTGCAAAAATCCTGCAGTTCCTTGAGTGTCCACTAGAAGCTGACTGCAGAAGCACAGGAAGTCACATACACACCCAATCAAAAAAGTCTGTTTTTAGATCAGTTTTCAGTTTTCAGTTTCATTCTGATTTGTTCTGGTTGAGACCGGACATTTCTGGGAGGGGAGCTGGTGTGTTTCCTCCAGCCAATGACAGTGCACAGGTGAGTCCAGGGGTGGATACAATTCAGGGGTTGGACATGATTCAAAACGGCAAATATATGACGTCGTCGTAGCAGCAAAAAAGAGAAAATATAATCTTAGTGCGGTTATACACCAGCTCCGTTAAAAACAATGGCACAATAGGTAGAAGCAGTAAACGTACTCACTACGTCCTGCAGGGAGTGAGAGTCTCTGAGGAGCGATGAGCCCAGGAGGAGGGGCCCAGTTTGAATATTGTGTTTACAAACTGCAATGAAAAATGGTACTGACTCCACCTTTAATCAAGAAAATTAAACCATACATGAGGAGTCATTAAATGTGCAGACTTTGTGGCTGACAGCAGCATCTTATCTAAACCCAAGGGGAAGAGTTTTTGATGAAAACAACAATTCATTATTCACTGCTAACATTCATTCCTGAAGCTAATGGGAAAGTTAATCCAATCTCAGTCTTTGCAATAAAACATTAAAATGTTGTTTCCATACTTTGCTGCTCTGCTCTCATTCACAATCACTAGTGGAATCCATTTCCTGAGGCTGTGTGGGCGTAACCTGCTTTCCTTTTGTCTTCATTTACAGAATATCTTCCTGCAGAATATATTAAAACTTAATTGCGTTTCATCTTCTTTTTTTAATTTCAAGTGAAAGCCAAACATCAATCTATGGAATCTCCAGTCAAAGACCCTGACCCAATAAATCAATAAAAGTCAGAAACACCTCAGGAAGGACAAAAGATTTGACTCACATTCTTTTTTAAAGCCGTACTTAATGCCACATATCAAAGACGACATATTGACCATGAAGTATAGGCGATGTGTTTTGCTGATCCGGACTGATGAGAGTCCGGGGCTTTGCTTCTAGTGTGCCAAGAAAACACTGCATTGTTGCCGTAAACAAATCACTCATGAGGTGTCTATAAAACAGACCTCATCTACTTGCAAATACAGAGAAAAACAACAATTGCAACATATTTAATTCAGTGGCTTTCTCTCTGTAGGAGACATATTGGTGCAGCATTGATGCACAAACGCCAGCATGCACACTTTGTCATCGTAAAAGGCCTTGAAACTAGTAACTCATCACATCCGCAATTATGTTTGAACCAGTTCTCTTGCCCGCTTCCATCGCTGCAACACCTGTTGGTTTGACCTGATAACTGCTCTCATATCTGACAAACCAAGGGGCGTCCAAAACGGCCTTAAAACCGCCTACCTTCTCTGGTCCAAACAAATCCAGAGCATTCAGGAGCAGAATCTAAAGTTAGAAGGAGGACATACTGGCTGCTGCATTGTTGTCAGAGAAGCCAGCACTTCAACATAGCATGTTTCCTTAATGATCAGATAGTAAGATACCTTTATCATCTCACTCTCTACACATCTCACTGATTGGACCTTTAATTGGAAATAAATCATTGAAATAACCGCAACAGAATCTGAGACTGCAGTGTTGTGATTTGGACGGTGTGAAGCCCCCAATCTTCAGCGAGGTGATCTGGCACTACTACTCCCCGACAACGCCCCTGATGCACAGCCATCACCATCAGACTGCGTCATACCTACAACCACCGCCGTCCTCATACATGCACGGCCTGCTCCGACCTCCACCTCAGCGGCGAGGAAGTGTGGACAACAGGAATGAGAGGAATAAAAAGAAGAAATCCTTTCTGCATATTATCCCATCTCCCCCATCTATTTTTTCTTAACAATGAGGAAAGTCTTTTACCTGCTCTTTGTAAAGCGCAAAGATTGATTGTGATGTGTGAGTCAAAAAGCAAAGCATGGTCAAGTTGAAAGCGAGTAAACAAAAGTTGATGCATGTTGGTTATAATGAGAGCTTGTGTGTCTCTCTGGTGTTTCTCTCTTAAACCTGCAGAACTCAGACAGCAGAGTGCAGACGCAGGCAGTACAACATGAGCGCTGCTCCCTCTGCTGGTTGAACATCACACTGCACTGTGAAAGTGGCTGAGTCATTCCCTCTTTAAAAAGTCAAGTCTTTCTAGTGAATTGCAAAGCCGAGAAGGGGACTCCAGGGGAATATGAAGTGTGAAGACGGAGGAGGAGAATGTGCCGATGACAAAAAATAATGATGAACATTTAAGTGTAATCAGCTCCAGAGTTATGAATGAAAATCATTGTGTTCATACCAGATCTGTGGTGCTATACACACTCAGCTTTAAACGGCACTAATTCAAACACTTCAATTATTCAAGAGGCTTTAAAGGGGCAGACTATCTTTTATTGAGCTCTGCTTCATCCTGAAATGTTTGTGAATATTTCATTTTCTATATCCACCGTTAACAAGCCACAATTATACAGTATACATTTGAGTTTCCATGACCACACTATGTTCATACATTAGCTAATCCTGCGTCCTACATCTTCATGTGGTCGACGTTCATGGCACAGTTAATCTGTAATTTTATGAGTCGGTTAGAGGGGCTGCTGAAATAGCAGAAGAGACAGATTCTCTGGATTTCATCAAGAAAAGCTTAAGTCGTGCTCTATATGAAGAATCAGTTTATGACGAGCACCGCTGACAACTTAACCTTAGAAGTAGTGAGAAGTTCAAGGAAGTTTGAATATGTACCTACGGGTACAAATGTAGAAACACAACCTACCCTAACTGGAATATAACAACTCGACTGGAGCGATGTGTAAGCACATTCAGCACAGGCATGTGAACCTGCACTGGTGCTGTTAGCAATGCTAACGTTAGCCACACTCAGCAAACCAATCTGACTATGTTTACAGACTACGTATTTGGGGTATTTGGTTTTTGGCCAATGTTTAGCCTTTTAAAATACATTTTGCTAAATTGTGACTGTTGTGTTTTCTCACGTTTACAATCCCCGGTCACTACAACGGTTGATTGTCAACCTGGAAGGAAGACAAAAAGACTCCAGGTCTCATTTGTACCAAGTGCAATTAATATATTAAACAACAATTAGCCATTTGTTGCTCTTTTTTGCACTTGTATTGCACATTTGCACACCTCCACTTTGCACTTTAATGACTTGGTAGGAATTCCCATTTTGGTATGAGCTCTTGACTGATTTTATTGCGATGTTTTATTTGTTTTTTTTTATATTTTGTTGTTTTATGGTGATGTTGTCCTTGTGTTTCTTGTCTTCTGTGTGCTCCTGCTGCAACGCAAGTTTCCCCTTGTGGGACAATAAAGAATCTGAACAGAAAAAAACAGAAACAGAAAAAAATGCATCTCCACCCGTTCATCCAAATATGGACACTTGTGGCTCCAAAAACCAAGATGGCAACGACCAAAATGCCATATTAAAGGCATTGAAAGAGGTTTACAAACCAATATGTGCCATTACTGTGACTTTATCCTCTCGTTTTATACAGTTTTTGAGTCAAGCTCTCTGTGAGGAACAGGACGAGTATAAATAACTAACCCTTAAAGTTCAAACAAGGTCACATAATGGATAACTGAGCTCCGAGACTAAACATCTAAAAGGTATGTCAGTGTGCCAGATGTCCGTTTAATGCCCTAATTTGACTGATCTGGGGTTGAAAGGATAAGGACATGACATCCTTGTCGTCAAGCAGGCTAAAGAGACTAGTGTCAGCGCTGGTCAAATCTAGTGTCACATCAAGTGATGTCTGACAAACCAAGCAGAGCAAACGCATGAAAGACAAATTTGCCCCACATTCGTAAGACATTTTAAACAACAAGTTCATGCTTCAGTCAGGCAGAGGTTGTGTCCATACCTTAAAGGGGGATTGAAGGGTGCAGAGGCAGGGAGGTGGTCCTCGCCCTGGTCAGCAGGATGTAGAGGAGGAGATGCAGGAGGAGGAGGAGGAGGGAAAGTGGGGGATGCAGGTGGGGTTGGTAGAGAGTCGAAGGTGTGCCTCTCCGGGGGTGTGGGAGGAGGAGTGGGGAACTCTGTGATGTCGTGAAGGTGAGGCGGGAAGGCAGGCAGGATGCAGGATTCTGAGGTCGGAGGTGGGGGCGAGGCAGCAGCACGGTCACCTTTCTCTGCCTGCTCAACGAGGGGGGGCCTGCAGGGGGGGGAGGGAACACAAAACATCAACACACAGACAAGAACAAGAACACCAAAGTACTGATATTCACTCTCCTCCTCCTCCTCCTCCTCCTAAAAACTTACCCCAAAGCAGAGAAAGACGCAGCGCTCTGACCCCACAGTGACTTAAAGAACAAAACGTTCACTCCCACCATCCTAGGAAGGTTTTATCATTTAAATCACACAAAACTGAAAAAGGAACCGCTCTCATCTCATAGGCCATGTTTCCCCTGACTGCTCTACTTCTTACTCTGCGGTGAAGAAGAAGCCCGGTCTGTCTGAGGGTGTCTGGCTCTGTCATCAGCGGCCACCTGGTGGAGTGGATTTGGCCCTGATCCAGACCTCCTTCTTATCAGGAGTGGTAGGCTCTTCTAATCTGACAGGCAAAGCGATGGACGCCCATGCAGCTGTTCCCCCACTTGGGTAATGCCTTCTGTTTAGCTCTAAAAATACCCCAGTAGGCAGCTTTACAACACCTCCATCCACTGAAGTTTATTCACCAAACTCCAGCAAACATGCAAAGCACATTTAGAAAACATAAGAACAGGTGTGTCTGTATTAGGGGTTAGAAAAAAATATCATCATCCTGAGTCGAGTGATACACTAATTAAATATGGATATTTTAACATAAAAGATGCAATCGCTGTTAAAAGATTTCCCTGCCAACCTGACTCACAGCATCACTACTTCATGACGGCACTAATGACATAAATGAAGGCAACGTTAGCAGAAGAAAATTGGCTGAAGAACAAGAAGAAGACAACGGATAACGTCGAATAGCGGTAAAAAGAAATAAAGTGTGATAAGAGGTGAAACTGACACCAGACTGCAGTGAATAAATACATGAATCCTGCACTTTACCTTTTTTAAGGACATTTTGTATTCTTCAGTTTGTCAGATTTTATGATGCATTAAATGAATGTGTTGCAGGAAAAGTGATCGAAGAATTGCTGTAACGTGATATTGTCAGACCTGAAAATATGGAAACTAGGTATTTGAACGACTAGCTGCCTAAACAGTCAGATGTCACATCCTTGCTATCGTCAGCAAAATAACCAATCGATTCTTATCATTTCTATATGCTGGTCCTCAATGCTTTTCATTCTTCCTGATATTTGACTGAGAGCTGACCAATCAATGTTTTTTTAAAAAGAAAGATGGAGGTTTTAAGTCTGTAGCTGCACTTTCCAAATACTCCTCCAGCTTGTTTCAGGCTGAAAGTGTGCTCTGTTATTCTCTCCCTCTCTCTCTCACTCTCTCTCTCTCTGCTGTACATTCAGAGCTTAATAACTTTTAATGAGGGTGTGTGTGCTTTTCTTAAGGGCGTAGCAAGCTATACAGTTTACTTTACATCCAAACCCTCTTCTGGCTTCTTTCATTCCACTTTAACACTGAAGACTTTTCTTATCGGAGAAGAATGGCTGCATGACCAAAGAAGCATGCATAGAAGTCCATACATGAATTTCTATTTGGTGGCATTACAAAATCCTCGGGCAGGCTGCAGCTATGCATCCGTCAGCATCTGCGTCCGACTTGGCACATGCAGCCTGGAAATAGAAACAACCGAGTCACAGCACAAAGTGTCATAAGACTCAGACGCTACCTCCAAAGATGGACGCCTAAAGCAACAGAGCTGATAAGAGAGAAGGAAGTCAGGCTATTAAGAGAGGTGAGGCCAATCTGCAGAAAATAAGATTAACCTGGACACTGGAGGCCGTGAGGAGCTTTTAATGTGGAGTGAATGTCAGCTGATCCGCTCAGGTCGTCAACAGCTGGAGTTTCCCCTAATTCTTCTGAATGTGAAGCGTATGATACGAGCACATTTGCTCCTTTTTTTAGCCGCACATGTAGTCGCATCAGTGCAGTCATGAACACCTTGAGGCGGCCCCAGGACACATGTTTTTTTTACTGTTTTGCAGCAACGTGCAAAGCGTTACTGAACAGCACCTCATCAGCACTTTCTGAGAAAACTAGTTTTTTTGCATTTAAGTTCAGGACTACTTGGTCGTAAATTTCCACCAAAGTCCAGAAAAAAACTGACTTTTACCCCCCCCCCCCACTTTCATGACTGAGAATGAAATAAACATCAGTGACTTTGCCTGTTCTGTATACGAGCCGTGCGCACACATTTAGTGTAATCTCCGGGAAACAGCTGGACACGGACGATGTAAAAGTACAGGCAGAGTGTTGGATGATAAACAGCGTCATAAACAAAACCAGCTGAAGGTTCAGAGAAAGTGATTTCTAAAAAAAAGGGACTGTTCCTCTCCTGCCGCCAGCAGCTACCTCATACTACACACACACACACACACACACTCGAGACAGAACACATTGTAAAGATCACAAACACATCCCACACAAAATATACAACACGTCTCTTCTGCCACTACCGATTTTTAAATAATTATTTGAAGGGCGTCTGGTGTGGTTGAATGAACAACAGGCATGAGATTATTCACTTTGCTTACAGCAGCAAAGTCATATGAACCTACAGTCGCTATGGCAACCGGTCTATTTACAGTACAATGTGGGCTATAGCACATCCTGGTTCCTTCTTTCACTCGGAAAACATGGATGAGAAAAAAAAAAACAAGACATGACATGATTAGCTCAAGACACACAGGCGTCCCCTGAAGTGTTTCACGAGTACATTTCTTATTTTGCAGAAATTCTATAACATCTCCCCTGAAGTTTAAGGTATTGACAAATGTTTAATATTCATATTGCTGGCAGCTAGGCAAAGATAGGAGCGGTAAAAGGACGATTCAGTTTGGACCTATAATAAGTAATCCGGCAGATGTGACTGCAGCTTTATATGAAGGATTTTAAAGTTAGACATGTTCAGATCAGAGTATCAGTGGGTACAATATGTCAAACCTCTAATACACTCATATGTGTCTCTAGTCTGTCTAAAACCCCCCAATAATGAGAAAAGTCCATCCTCTCCGTCTTTTGCCTGCTCCACTTTTCAGAAAATGTGTGCTCAAACAGGCCGTTTGGAGATTTTCCCTTCATGACATCACAAAGGGCAGTAGCCCCTCCCCCAGGTGGATGACACTCCCACAGCTAGGTGTTTGTTCTGAACCTCTGAGTCTGCCTTCTCACCGTAAACAATAGGACATGGAGCGAGAAAGCACCGAGACACCGAAGCCCTTCCAGAGAGGGGGCGTGGTCAGACACAGCTCATTTACATATTTAAAGGTACAGACACAGAAACAGCCTGTTCTGAGCAGGGCTGAAATAGAGGGGTTTATAGACATGATCAAATACAGGATCAGAGTGGATTTAGAACAAGAAACTTCACACACATGTGTTGAGGAGCTCTGAGACTTATTTAAACTGAAGAGGAAGAGGAGGATATGTCACCTTTAACAGTTATTTTCTTCTCCTCTGGGAGACAGACCTGACAAAGCTTATATTTTAAAAATACAAATCTGCATCATGATGTTATTCCGTCAACCTAAAACCCTGTTTCTTGCAAGTAAATCACCAGATAATAATTTTTTTGGGATCATACAGCTAAAGTGAGCTAGAGTGTGTAACTATTAACTACAGTTAAACGGAGACTCACAAGAAAAGTTAAAGATTCATAAATATCGCACAGGACAGGGAATCTGAGCTGGTAGCGTTTTGACGCTTACTGCTGGCTAGCTTCAACTAAAATACAGAGAATCTGCATTAGTTCCCAGAGGCATATGTTGTCATCAGACCATAATGGTAGATGATTGCCAATGGTTTTTGGGATTGATTATAATGGAATAGCATCTATCAGTAGCCATTGAAAAAATTCCAGACAAAAAGCTTAAACTGGTGGCTGAGTGGTCAGTTTGCACGCCCAATGTACAGAGGCTGTAGTCCTGGAATTGGGCGGAGTTCAAATCCAGATACTTTCCCGCATGTCATTCCCCTCTCCTGACTTCTCAGGAAGATCCACCGGCTTCCTCAAAGGTGGGATCTCTTTCTCCCAAAGGTGGGATCTCGCATGTCATTCCCCTCTCTCTCCCTGATTTACAACTCTATCCTATCTCCCCAGAAAGATAGTACAAAAGTGATAGCACAAAAGCCCCCCCAAAAAAGCTTAAAATCTAATTTTGGTGCCATTTATTGAGACATTTAAATGTTTTCTGAGTCTACCACATTCTTAAAGGTGTACACATACTCATTTTGCCACAATGATTCAATAAAAACAAATGTTTAACAAAAAAAAGGAAGTCATAGTGATCATTCCTTTTAAAAGTCTGACATGCCAACAGGTTGTTCGACACACTCACAGACAGTAGTTTGTCATTAGCTGTACCTCTACAAAGACGCCTGGCCAACCGTCAATCAGGCAGCTTCCTCCTCAGGTGGGAGGAGGAGACCACAACATGCTCTAACCTGTAACATTTTTCTAACATTCAACATTCATTTCACAACTATTACTCTTTCTTTTTCCCCCCTCTCTCCTGCTCGGCCGTCTAAATACTTGTTCCTCCAGTCCACCCGTCCGTCCGGTGAGGTCAGCAGAGCGTAATCAGCACCAGTTACCTACTGACCATCTGCTGCATCCAACTGGAAGGACTTAAACACCTCCCTACTCTAGATAAAAAATAAATAAATAGGGCAGCTACTTCTCGGCAACTCACCCAGATTAGAGCCGAGAAGAAGATGAAGAAATCCATCACACAGCAGTCAGAATGAACTCCAGCGAGAGATAGAAATAACCTCCTCTTGAGTCAATAACTGCACGTCCCGGCTCTGTCTTGTCACACACACACACACTCTCACTCACACACCCTCAGCACATGCTCGAGTGTTTCCCTGAACTCTGGCTTTTGTTCCACTCTGTCTGCTCTGTGCCGATGACTTCAGTGGGGCCGAGCGCCGCCTGCCCAAATTCCTCCCACTCACAGGCTTCAGTTCACAAAGCCGCTCAGACGGAGCAGGACTGACAGCTAGGACGGCCTCTTGGAGGGGGGGCGGGGAGTAAAGTAAAAAACACATGTACACACACTTTCACATACACACTGACTCACATGTGGTCCACTCTAACCCCCGCCACGCCGAGTATTCATGTGTAACTTTATCTACAGATGAAACCTATAGTGGAATAACTACGCCCCCCCCCCCCCCCCTCCTCTGCAGCAGTGATGGCACATGTGTTGTGACTGACAGGCAGCAAGTGCTCCTGCGGCATGTGGGGCGGCTCCTGGGCGAGCAGCAGACAGCAGGACGCAGTGACAAAAACAAATGATAAAGCTTGGAGTGAAGAAATGACAAGCAGTGATTTCATTTAACCACATAATCGACTATCACATGTTTAAAGACATAAAAGAACCTCAGAGTAAATGTAAAGTTGGTCCCTAAGAGGTTGACATACTGTACATAAAGTAGAGATGGGGAGTGATCATTCACAAAGACAGTCAGGAAGATTTCAGGGGGAGACAGTAAACCTGGCATTGCACTATGCTGGGTTTACATACAAACAGGAAGCAGCAACAGCTGTCGGGTTTTTCAAATTAAATCTTTTTGAAGTGTAAGAATTTTATTTTTTTTTAAGATTAATTTTTTGTGCCTTTATTTAAAAGATAGTACAGAGGATAGAGTCAGAAATGGGGGAGACAGAGAGTGGGGAATGACATGCGGGAAAGGAGCCACAGGTCAGATTTGAACCTGGACCGCCTGCTTGGAAGACTACAGCTTCCATACATGGGGCACGCACACTAACCACTGAGCCACCAGCGCCCCAAGAAGAACTGTATTTTTTAACATATAGAAGGAGCTGTTCCATCTCGTCTGAACGTCGTCATGGAGACGATTTGTTGGACTCTTCTTACAGTTCAGTCTGAACGTCTTCAAAGCGAGACAATGTGAGCTGAGAATGTTTAAAGTGCCCGACCATATTTCTTGATCCTGTGCCGTCAGTCCGATACCCGATACCTAAATGATGTCGATATTTGACCCGATATGGATAAAAGATCGGAACAGAAATGTCCCTCAGGGGGACACCTTTCATACGTTTCAGCACCATTTCCACTTTTTAGAAGTTCAATCAGTCCTTCTTCTACCAAGTTGTTTTAACACTAAACTATCTGTCCCTCCACTTGAGGACAGGGTGTGTGTACCATCACCACCTCTGAGAGAAAGCTCGTCCAGCTAGAGCTGTTAAAGGACTTAAATAAACACTGAATTCCCAAACAGACGTCAAAATGAACTCCACTCAGGAGTTCAAACTGTCTAAAGGGTTCATCTCTACCATTACACCAACCGGTACAAATCTACCAGACTCCTTCTCATTCATCCGCTAAGACACCGTTTAACCACTACAGACAGCAACAACCGCCCGGACGGCCTCAAGGAGCCTGAGAGCCGAACAAAGCCACCAACAGGACTCTCCTGAGCGCGTGGAAATCCATTTGAATGTGTGACAGGCAGAGCCGCTGAGACGTAAAGCTCATGTCCCAATGGTGAAATATAGTCACTGAAATATAAAGAGGAACGAAAATGCTCGCAGGGTTTAAAATAAAAATAAAAACAATACTGTGTTCCTGTGTGAAAACCAGTCAGCTACATCATAACTAGCCTCTGTTGTTCTTAAGGCTAAAAGGCTTTAATCCTGAGATTTTAGGAGAGCTGTTTTGTTTAATCCAGACTGTGACTGAAGGAGATCAGCACCTTGGCAGCCTTAAAGGGAAACATGACTTAACAGTGAATTTTTATGTTTCACTGGAGACTGCTGACTGTCTCAGCTCTCATTTCTTATTTTTACATATTAAAGGGGACATATTGTAAAAAATCCACTTGTGTTTTCGAACATTTATCTGGGTAACCTGAGAGTCTACTGACCCACAACATGTGAAATAAACCATCCAGTCCTTTGTTTGTGGTCTGCATAAGTCTTACAACACAGAGAAAAATGCTCTGTTTCAAATGTGCTCTCCTTGTGATGACACAGTGGGAAAAAAATCCCCTCCACTCCCCTGGTATCTGGGGGGGGGGGGGTCACTGCATTTAAAGAGACACACACACCAAAACGGAGCGTTCTGAGAGAGCTGGTTTATACAGGGTCACAAACCTCCTCTGGTGCTTGATTCGTGTTATATTTTGACCAAAGCACAGCCCAGATGTTTCATTTAGACCACAGGGGGGCTGTTTGAAAAGGTGGAGAAGAGGAAAAACAAACAAGTTAAACAAAAAAAGACACTCACCAGCTGTCCTGTAGCGCCTCAGTGAGATCCTGTAATATGTCGGTCCCTGCAGGCTCCTCGGTTGGCTCTTTTAGGGCGGGCTCCTCAGGTGAGATCTCCGCAGGTTTGTCCTCTGGCTCCTCTGTCAGATCCGGCTCTTGGTGCTCTGCTGTGGTCTTTACTGGTTCTGGTTCTTTATTTTTTATTGGCTCTGACAATGTTGCTGTGCTTTCTGTTGGCTTGAAGGCCTCAGCTGTTTCCTGCGCTGGTTCTAGAGAAGGTACCGGCTCTCTTTCTGGTTCCTGAAGCTCCTCTTGAGGCTCTTCCTCTTTGTCGATTTGTTCTGAGAGCTCTACTGTATTTGTTTCTTGTTGGAGCTCTATTGTATTTGTTTCTTGTTGGAGCTCTACTGTATTTGTTTCTTGTTGGAGCTCTACTGTATTTGTTTCTTGTTGGAGCTCTACTGTATTTGTTTCTTGTTGGAGCTCTACTGTATTTGTGCTCTGTGTTTGTTCTGAAAGCTCTTCTGCTTTCTCAATCAGTCCTGAGAGCTCTACCGACTCTGCGTCCTCTGGGAACTCTTCTGTTGTGCTCTGTGTTGGTTCTGGAAACTCGACTTTCTCGACAGGTTCTCCGAGTTCGACTGGATCTGTTCCTACAAGGACAGTTTCTTCTGTGCTCTGTTTGGGTTCTTGGCGGTCCTTTGGTTCCTCCTTGGTTTGTTCAGAGAGCTCTACTTTCTCTGGTTCTTTCGGGAGTTCTACTTGTGTGCTCCGTCTTGGTTCTAGGAGCTCTATTGTCTTATTTAGAGGCTCAGGAAGATCCACGGGCTTCCTCAAAGGTGGGATCTCTGTGGTCTTATTTAGAGGCTCAGGAAGATCCACCGGCTTCTTCAAAGGTGGGATCTCTGTGGTCTTATTTAGAGGCTCAGGAAGATCCACCGGCTTCTTCAAAGGGGGGATCTCTGTGGTCTTGTTTAAAGGTTCAGGAAGATCCACCGGCTTCTTCAAAGGTGGGATCTCTGTGGTCTTGTTTAAAGGTTCAGGAAGATCCACCGGCTTCTTCAAAGGTGGGATCTCTGTGGTCTTGTTTAGAGGCTCAGGAAGATCCACCGGCTTCCTCAAAGGTGGGATCTCTTTCTCCGGAGGTGGGCTCTCCTCGTGCCTCAGTGGTGCGTCTATCTCCTCACTCGGAGTGAGAAACTCTTGAGGGGACTCCAGAGACGGGAGGCGTCTGGAAAAACAATGGAAGAGAAGAAGGGGGTTTGGTTGTTATGTTTACGACACATGCACAAAGAATGACTGACAAATGTGTGTGTTTGTGTTGGTCCGGCGGCTTGTGTCCCCAGTGAAGTGTCAGAGCATGTGTTAGTGTGTGTGTTTGTGTATGTGTTTGTGTGTGTGTAGTTTCATTGTGTCGTGCAGGGTGAGAAAGGGATCATTCTTGCCCTGGAGAGCAGGGACGATGTCACAGCTGATGTCACCCTTTGAGTATAAAGAGCTGCTTTTTAACGTCCGTTATAGGCTTCAACAGGCGCAGTCATCTGACTCGACACAAAGTGCAGCTCTGTGTGTATCATTTATATTCTTTGTCCCACAGCTCTCTGTAACGAAACCTGCTGCAAACAAATCCTGAACATGCTGATACCGGAAGACTAAACTGCAGCAACACATGAATGCATTAAAACTAATAAATATGCTAAATATTAAATATTAGAAGCATAAATCAGAATTCTTTAGTAGCTTCTGACTGGTATGATTTGAAACTCATGTTTACATACAGCTGAACATGTGCCTCTGTTTCTGTGCCTCTGTTTCTGTGACGTACCTGAGCAGATGATATGTGACAGCATGCTAACATGTTGACCTACGCTGACCTTTAACACACATGTACACACAAATAAAACATGGTTCTAACCCCCTGACGTCTCATGTCTGGTCTCTAATATTTAGTGTGTGAGGTGGGTTGTATGAGGTACTCCTTAATGATGAGTATAATACTTAATAAAAGATGCTGGTGGTCAGTACGGTCCATGTTTGGAGGAGTCATCCCGAGTTCAAACACATAAGCTAAGCTATTTAGCACCTAGCTTCACTAAGAACTGGATCTTTGAGCTAAACTTATAACAACAAATTAAAGATCCCATATTCTCTTCATGTTCACCTTTCATACTGTCAGTCTGTGAAACCTTTAGAGCAGCTTTGCATGATTAGCAGCTCAAACACCTCCTCATTTATCTGACATTGGCATCAGTAAAAAACCTCATTTCAGCCTCTGCCTGAAACAGTCTGTTACAGCTGCTGTCTCTTGAAGGCCCCCCCTCCCCATGTACCCACTTTCCTCTGATTGGCCAGCTCTCTGCTAGCCTTTATAAGACCATGATCTTAAGAACCAGGAAGTATGCCCGATCTCAGCTGGCCATGGCACCCAAACAAGATGTGCTAACTGCAGTGGAAAGGTGGAAATGTCAGCCCACTGTTCGGTCCCCAATGGACCATTTTATTTAACCAGGACAACGTTTTGATCTACAAGATCTTCCTCAGGCTCTGGTAGATGGAAACGCTGCCATGTTGAACAGTGCGCCCACCTTTTTCCTTTATGCACTTTGTCTGGATGTGCACACACTAGTTTTCTCTCTTCTTTTCCCCAACCAGATGTGACATTGCACAGCGTGAGGATGAGTTTCAGTGTTGCTGCTGTCCAGCTTCTATGAAAACTCGGCTGTGTTTACTGCAAACTGTCTGTAAACACTGTCAGCACTTCCCACATTTTAACTCTACCTTTCTCTCATATACTGTTACACACCCATGCTCTTTTGTTTACCTTGCCGTCTTCTCTGTTTTCTCTTCTTTACTCTGAGAATCGAGTGCAGCTTCTTTTAGAGCTCTGATCCAGTTTGTCTCTGATTCTGGGGCTCGTGGTCCAGCAGCAGGACTCTCTTTATTCACAGACACATGTCCCACAGCAGAGATGCAGGAAGTAGCTTCTTCAACTGGTCTTACTTCGGATTGGGAAGTGGCAGCAGTGATGGGTTTTACAACATTGTTTTGGGCGGGCTCGGGCAATACCACCTCGTCATGTGGCTTCGCTGCAAGAGGTGTTGAGGCAAAATCATCCAGGCACTTTGATGAAATACTAGATTGAGTATCCACAGTTATTTGATTTGCTAAATCATTGCTATTTTCTGTTTCCTTCAAAAGACAAATGCTATCACTGCTGCTTTGGGGCAGCTCACTTTCACTCAGGTCTGAATCTTTAACTGACCCAAAGCCACTGCCTTCATCCTGAACACCTTTCTCTTTCTGTGTTGCTTCATTGTTTACTACTTTTATCCCACTTTGATCCGTCCCCTGGCTGTCGGCTTTGTCTCGTCCCAAAGCTGCTTTATCCTCCTCTGTGATCTCCTCTACATCAGGGCCTTTTATGGCTGTCTCTGCTTCTGTGCTGCTCTGTGTGACTGAGCTTTGCAGCTCAAAAGGCTCACACTTTGCACCCTGAATGTCACACTCCTCAGTCCCACTACTGTGGCTTTTCTCACTGTAATCTTTTTGCAGCTTTTGGTCGGCCTGCTTTGCACTTGGAGTATGAACTTCTGCATGAATGTCAGAACTGTCCGAGCCGACCTTTGATGAGGCAGGAATTCGGAAAGGTGAAGCCTCATGTCTGTGTGATGCAGACTCGACAGATACAGCAGTGTTCTTTGACGTCTCGGGGTTTTCATTATGGTCCTGACAGGCGGTTAATTGTTTGCTTTTTTGCTGACCTTTACCGCTCAGATCACTCACAAGCTCAGCTTCTGACGCAGGAACTGTAACCGACCCGGCTACCCCTAAAACCTGGCCTTTATTGTCGTCCGTCCCCTGTTTTGTCTCTCCTACAAGAGAGTGAGAAGTGATTAGCTCCAAGTCATTTTCCTCAGCAGCACTTCCACTCTCATTTAAATCACTGGCAAGGTGAGACGTCACATAAACCCTGTCGAGCGCTGCTGCAGCTTCCCCTTCATCTCCTCCACCTTTCCTTAAATCCATCACTCGTTCCTTGTCATCTCCTGTCAGCTCATCCCTGCTTCCTGACTGACATGACCGCCTGACAAAGCCGTCTCCTCCCTCCACATGAACCACCAGCGTCTGGGCCAGCCTGACCTGACCGTTAGTTGTTTCCTTTCCCTCTAAACAGACACCTGACAGCTCCTCTGTGGGATGTTGCTGCTGATGTTGCTCCTGTTGCTGAGCAAAGCAATTTGGATCTGGTGCAGACTGCGATTGGCCGCTCAAATCTTGTGCCGAGTCCCTGTCATGGCTGTGTTTCAGGTTCAATATTGGAGTTTTGTGAGTCTCACTACCAGGCTGCATCTTAGCTTTTGGTGTGTCATGAGATGACCCTGCAGGTCTGTCTCTGTCAGGAGATAAAGAAGATGCATCTGTGTGGCTTTTAGATTTCTTCCATTCTCCACCCTCCTTTGTTGTATCCTTTATTGGTGATTCAGCTTTTTCTGCTTTATGTTTATGTGATGGCTGCAGGTCTCCTGTTTCCCCCACAGTCTCTTTATCAGCCTCATTACTCTGTTGTGTTGTTGTGTTTCCTGTTTGCATCTCACTGCTGTCTTCTGTTTCCTTCTGATTGTTCTTTGTAGCCTCGTCAAGCTGTTCATCTTCCTTTCTTACAGCAGGCGTAGAGGTCTGATAATCCATGTTTTGTTTCTCTTTGTTCTGTTTAATTTCCTCGTTTGTATGCAGGCTGGATGCAAGCGGGCAGCTGACAACAATGACATCATCCTTAATGGATGATTCACAAATTACAGGTTTAATGCCAACGGAGGAGTCTGGCTTGGTGTGTGATAGAGAAATTACATTATCGGATCCGCCCACTGCACCAGGAGGCTGAATCGGAGGAGTCACATTTTCCTCTTTTGAAGATGCAATATCCCCAAGATTCATTGCAGAATTCGACAACGCAGCATCATTTTTATCCTCCAGTTTAGGACGAGTCTTATCTTCTTTAACATTATCTTGTGCCACTTTCCTGTCATTGTCGCCTTTAACTTCAGCAGAGACTTTAGTGCCGCCGTCTGTCTGCTCAGGAGGAGGAGAGATATCACCGTCTCTAATGAACTCCAAGTGACTCAACATCGGACCAGGAGGCCGCAGCACAAAAGCAGGATTACTGGCACATTGCTCAATAGCGGGAATTGACTCATCAGAGGCCGCTGCTGCTTCTGAAGTCGCTGATTCATCCGTTGTGGGATCAGCGGAGTGAGTTTTGGATTCGCTGGTGTTCGTTTGTCCAAAGGGAGGTGTTTGATCTGACTTTGTGGAAGGCTGGAAACTGGGGTCACAAGGCTTTGTCTGAGGGGAGGCTGAGTTCAACATTTCAGGTTTTGAACCGGGGTCAAGGCAAGAAGAGAGTTTCTCAACAGGTAGCTTGGCGGTGACATCATTTAAAGGCGTGCAGGTAACAGTTTCAGGTGGAAGCACAGATGATGAGGTCAGAGGTCGCTGCTTACCTGCTTTTTCTTCAACTTTAGCAGAATCCTGAGGCCGGACTTCAGACTGAGCATGTGAATTATCACCCTCTTTCTCACCTCCCTTCTTCTCTTCTAATTGCTTTGTCACCTCTGCAGACACCTGCTCAACTATCAGACGATCGCCCTCGGATACAGCACCACTTGTCGTTTGTGGAAGGTCAAAACATTCTTTATTACCGTCCTGATTCTTCATGACAGGACTTGAGAGCTGTGTTTTGCAGGCCTCGGTCTCAGACTCTGACCGATCCTTTTTAAGGTCCTTCTTGGCATCTTGACTGTGTCCACACCCCTCTTTCTCCGTACTGCTCCGTATTGCTTTTTCACCCTTGGTAGGAGCTGCACTTGTGATGAAATCCGGTTTCTTCAGGTTGAGGAATCCTGGGAAAGTGTAGCTGGCTTCGACGACAGGATAGTGCAAACTCTCATGCACGGTCACCGGAGGCAACGAGGCAAACTCCATGTTTCTGAAATCCACTGAGGGATCGCTGTCTTTCTTCACCGTGTCCTCAAAATGAACTCTGAGGTTGCGTCCCCTGCTGCTGTCACACGCGTGCACACCTACTCCAGAACTGTCACTATTGCTCTCTGTCTGGGGTTGAACTTCAGCCGCCTCTTCTGTTTTGCTACTTCTCGGTCGTACCTGTTGATCGCTGCTCGCTTGCAGGATTTGTTGTGAAGACAGCAGAGGCCGAGGGGAAGGAAAAACTTGGCTGTGGTTTCTCTCCGTCTCTGTAAAGGGTCGTAAAAAAGAAAGTGCTTCTTCAGAAATAAGATTCTGTGTGAGATCTGTGTCGCTGGAGACTTCAGGATGAGCGGAGAGAGGGGAAATCGCTGAGCAACACTGCTGCTGCTGCTCCTTGCAGGAGTGAGAGAAACGGTCCTGCTCGGTGCAGATGCTCGCAGAGATAGAAGCTCCCGGCGGCTCCCGGCAGCTCTGTGATTTCAGCTGTGACTCGGCAACATCGGTGGGCGGACACGTCTCAGTCTCGGCCGATGACACCCCACAAGGAGAGCCTCCTGGCTGGCTGAGAGCAGTGTAATCTTTAACTCGCCCTCCTTTCTCTCCCACCTCCTCTCCTCCTCCTCCTCCTCCTCCTCCTCCTCCTCCTCCCCCCTCCGGTCCTGCAGCAATGTGATCCTGACAATCAGGAGCAGCAGTAAGTAGCCCAAGGGGAGAAGTATTGAAACAGGCTTCTTCTGTTGGTGAGATCTCTGAGTCTGCACTGCGATCGCTCCTCGTCTCCCTCGGTCCTTCCTTCCTCTCCGTCTCTGCAGAGTTTTGTGGCATTTTTCTGCTTTCCTCAGATGCAGCCTGTCCCTCCTTGGCTGAGCGCTCCCCCTGTGAACAGATTAACGCGAGCCGAGGGAGGCTGTGCAGGGGTCCTTCTTCTTTCTCTCGGTCTGCAGAGCTGACAGACTCCTCTATCCCTTCACAATCCTTCTCCGCTCTTTCTGCTCGCTCACCCTCGGCGATTGCTGCCACTACAGCATCTACTGAATCACGCCTCACGCTTTCTCCCTCTCTTCTCTTGCTTTCTCTCACTTCTGGCATCGTGGGTGTTGCCAGTGGCAACGCAGCACCAACCACCGCGAAAAAAGCCTCTTCAAGGGCACTCTGCACGCCGCTCTCTCCCACACAAGTTCTGCTGCTGTGGGAGAGTGGGCTCTGATTCTCCTGTGTGAGTATCTCTGAGGTAACTACAGCCTCCTGTGTTTGTGCATCTGATCTCTTATCAGCAGGATTGATAACTGCAACTGTTTGGACATTTGTCATGCACGTGTTTTGTGTATTGATGAAATCTCCGGTTGCATGTTGAGCATCGTCTAAACGGTGATTCATGCCACATGAGGTTTCTGTATGTTTGTGGTTATGTGACTGATGAGGCCTCTGAGGAAGAGTCGGCTGGTTGGACGCAGGTGAACAGGCCGAGTCAGTAACAAGATCCTGCCCGCTCTGAGAGGATGAAAGAGGGGGGCTGGAGCAGAGTTCTCCCTCAGGACTCAGCTGTTGCTCGTAGACAAATCCATTATCAGGCCCACAAAGCGCCGCCTCGATGTCTTCCCGCGCCTCTGATTTGTCCTTTTCATTTTCAGGCTGCACTTCTGTGTTCTCGCTCTTTTTCTTTTTCCTTTGCTTCTTTTTGTCTTTCTTCTTTACCTTCTTGTCCTGCTCGGCCTGCTGAGGATTCTGCCATTTGTCTGCTTTTGACTTCTGACCCTCCTCAGTTTGAGCTTCTCCTGCCTGCACCTCCGCTAATGCATCTTCATCTTTTAAACTAAGGTTACCGCACTCTAATGTTTCCATAACTGAATCAACATTCTGTCCAGTTTCCTCTTTATGAACCTCATCACTATGATTGTCTGCTGTTTCTGTTTTTGCCTCTGTGCCTTTCTCCGTTTCTTCCTCAATGGCTGCCTTTGAATCAACATGTTTCCCTTTTAAATCGTCTCTCTGATAAGGAAACAAAACCTCCTTCTGGTTCCCTTTAGCTGAATCTGTTGCTGATTGCTGTGTTTGCGTAGGTGTCTCCTTCTGCTCTGTTTCTTTTTCTGTCTTAGTCCCCGAACATGTATCAAGGCTCTGTGTTGCTTTTATCTCCCTCTCCGTCTCAGCTGACCCGACACTGTCCTCGGTTCCCAGAATATAATTCCTGAAACTAAACACAACAGTGTCCTTGTGCTTGTTGCTTGCTGCCTCACTGTTTCCGTTTGTGCTCTTGTTGCCATGGCCCTTGTTGCTATGTCCTGGCTGGACTACGACTATTGGAGGCAGCTTTGATGACTCACCGGACTTATTAACCATCCCTTCTCCAGTTTTCTTTTTCCCCTCAACACAAACCGTCTCGGATGCGGTGCCTGAGCGCTCTGTGCGGCTGCCTCTTCCCAGCGAGGCCATTTGCTCTTCACATTCCTGGAACGCCTCTTGGAGTTCCCGGTCTAGGAGCAAAGATTTGGGCGAGGTCAGGGGTCTGACATCCGGGTCGGGGGGTGTGGCAGAGGGCCAAGGTGAATGCTGGGTGTCTGTGAGAACTGGGCCGCTGTCATCATGAGGCCTGAGACGAGGGGAGCAGGGTGACAAAGTTTAGAGTCTGGTCTTGCAGGCAGACAGCTGGTCATTCCAGGATGCGGCAGAGCGCTGATGTTAGCAGAGCATAGGGCCAACACACACACACACACACACACACACAACTGTATGCAGGATGCATCCAGTCTTAAATATGCATTACTCTATGAGATATAAAACCAGCTACTTTGAAGCATGAGGCTGTCAGCTGACATGCAGGTCTGTTTACACACACACCAAAACACCCATAAAATGAAACGGACCACAAGTGCATGAAATGAATCTCTTTCATGATCACTGAAGCTTTGTGCTCGTTTGTTGTTACTGCTGAGCCACTGCTATCCCATTACCGTGAAGTACAGTGGGACCATCTTTAAAGTGTATTGATCCACCCTCACTGTGTAGTGATACGTCGGCCTGCAGTGCTGCATGTGCTAATTCAAACCTGCCTCACAGTAAGAGTTAACACCACAATGTGCGACTGCATGTGATTGAGGACTAAACTGTGACATGACTGCACATTGAGAATCTGTCATTTCCTTCTTTACGCAGCCTCAGGCCTGCCTGTCACACCTGTGTCTGACTCACTTGGCACTCCTCGCTGCAGGGCGGAGCAGCAGCAGAGACGTAAACTATTTACAGCTGTAAAGTTACTGATGAACTAACTAGGGATGACCTCATACTGAAAGGAGCAACATGTAAAATATCTACTGAGTGAAATGATAAAGGTATCTTACTATCTGATCAGACATTAAGGAAACATGCTATGTTGAAGTGCTGGCTTCTCTGACAACAATGCAGCAGCCAGTATGTCCTCCTTCTAACTTTAGATTCTGCTCCTGAATGCTCTGGATTTGTTTGGACCACAGAAGGTAGGCGCTTTTAAGGCTCGTTTTGGACGCCCCTCGGTTTGCCAGGTATGAGAGCAGTTATCAGGTCAACAGGTGTTGCAGCGATGGAAGCGGGCAAGAGAAGTGGTTCAGATAGAAGTGATTGTACCCGACCTAAAAAGCCTCTGCATGTTTCTAATAAGCTCCACGAGCAGAAACGTGCTCAAACTAGGATCAATATTGGAGATGCTTTTGAAAAATGGAGAGAGGTTAGAACACAGAAAGGTTTACAGACCCATACAGAGCTGGATAAACACTGAAGCTTCAGAGTCCACCACATGGTGACCTGAGTGAGCATGGACTCTAAAGAGGAGGGGGCTCTCTACAATGTTTAGAATTTAGACTGCAGTACCCATTTTAAACACTAGGTGACATAGTTACATATGTTCAACACCAAATAAAGTGTTTCAAATTAAAAGATACTGCAGGTTGTTACTACATGGTCCTTCACTGCTACATGACTATTTGAACATTACATACTTTTTTTGTGCAACAAAAATCAAACAGAACCTTGAAACAAATCTGAAAATGATTAATTTTGGAGGAATTCACAGTGAGTGCATTTGTCTGTTCAACCCTGATTTTAACTTTTTTAACAAATTTGCATAAAGCAGTTTTTATGATGTCAATGAGACAAAATCAATGAAAATTTTAAAGCAGGGTTGGTGAATTTGCTCATTTAACAGTCACTGTGGCTGTTAAATAAAAGCACCTTAACAGAGTGAATTTAAAACGCACCCTTTGGAAACAACAAATTGATTATCTTCCCTCTCAATCGAGGTTCATTTGAAGCTAAATCCACTAAATGAGTTTGCCTTTGAGGACACGGCTGGCTGTATGGGAAACTCTTACAAGCCTCAAAAACTAAAATAAATAAAGTTTTTTTTCTGTGAATGAGAGACAAAGAGCGTGTCAGTATTTTCTTAAAACGCTGAAACACTTTCTTCATATTTGCTGCCATGGCAGGTAAAAGAAAATCAAGTGAGTGGTATATTTTTAATCCACCAGTCACAGTGGCAGGTAGGCAAAAAAGTTAATTTCCAACCCTGCGTTAAAGGTTAAGAAAAGTTAATGCTGCACACACAGTCGAAGGCAGGATGCAACACTTGAGGCAGAACATGAAGCCAGTCTGCAGATTATTCACCCAAGCTTCAAACAACAACAAAACACCTCAGCTCGAGCCGAGTCTGCAGAGATCGACCTCGAGCGCAAGTTAGAAACAGTCATCCAGTCGTCTCTCTGTTACGCTGCATGCTCCCATCATCCAGCAAGTCTGCATCACTTCACACCTCATGCTGAGTGTACCTCGTTCCTAGAACAAACTCTGGTCCACTGACTTCCTTGTGATGCTGCAGACCGGCCACCAGGGGGTCCACCTGCTCACTTTTTCTCCCACCTGAGCTACAGGGAGCTCTGCTTTCATAAAATCCACAACACACATACATACACACACACACACACATACATACACACACACACACACACACACACACACCCAGACACGTATCCATGGAAACGACAGATCACCATAAGGTTAATTCTCACCTGTGCAGCATCATTTATACAAATCTTATACCTACCTTATAAATCAAACATATTAAAGCGATGCTGTAATAAAAATGAAACTGAATCGATCATGGTGTGTTTAATCTTTCTCTTTTGTGTCTCGCTGATTTTTCTGCATGATTTTAGGTTTCTACAAAGATATTTACATTTCCAGACCGGGGAGGCTCCTGACCCGATTGTGAGCAGTGACACCAGACTTGAGGATTATTTGGACAAATACTCTGTGACGATAATCCTTGAATCGGACCAAGTGAATCGTCTTCTAAGCAGTTTTAAAGGTCACATATCCTCTTCCTCTTCAGTTTAAATAAGTCTCAGAGCTCCCCAAAACATGTGTGTGAAGTTTCTTGTTCTAAATCCACTCTGATCCTGTATTTGATCATGTCTATAAACCCCTCTATTTCAGCCCTGCTCAGAACAGGCTGTTTCTGTGTCTGTTCCTTTAAATATGTAAATGAGCTGTGTCTGACCACGTCCCCTCTCTGGAAGGGCACGGATGTACTCGGTGCTTTCTCGCTCCATGTCCTATTGTTTATGGTGAGAAGGCAGACTCAAGAGGTTCAGAACAAACACCTAGCTGTGGGAGTGTCACCCACCTGGGGGAGGGGCTACTGCCCTTTGCGATGTCATGAAGGGAAAATCTCCAAACGGCCTGTTTGAGCACACATTTTCAGAAAAGTGGAGCAGGGAGAAGACAGAGAGGATGGACTTTTCTCATCTTTTGGGGGGTTTGTAGACGGACTAGAGACACATGTTAGAGTTAGAGGAACATGGAGAAGTTTAATTTGGATGATATGTGACCTTTAAGTATCTGTACTTTAGTGAAGGATGTACTTTTTGACAACTTATCCCCCACCTTTAATCCCTTTTTAAATTCAAATTTCTGTCATTTTCTACCTGTTAAAGTTTTAAAAAAAGGATTGTTCTTTCAGCTTTAAAAAGAATCGAGGTATCTGAGGAAAATTGGTCATTATTCTTGCATCATCCCATCGTCCTTCCCAACTTTGAGACTGATTTAAACATATTTGAAGAGTTGCAGAAATGTACTTCTTTCTTTTATACAGTGAGCATCTTTTATTCTGTAAAGAAGTTGAATCAGAGTCTTTCTTGACCCAGGACCTGAGTAAAGCAGGTGAGTACTTTTCCCGCCCCTGTTTTTTGCATTATCAGGTTTTTTTCTACATTAAAAGTTAAAACTGTGAAGGTCAGTATCTGCATAACTGTGCATGTGTGTTCATGTTTGTGTGTGTGTGTGTGTGTGTGTGTGTGTGTGTGTGTGTGTGTGTGTGTGTGTGTGTAACCTTTGAACTCACCCCAGTGTGGACTCCCAGATGTTGAACTCAGAGCCAAAGTCTAGACTGGGCAGCAGGTCGTGAGGAAACTCAAGCTCCTCCTTGTCCTCCTGTTCTGCTCCTAGACTCTCCTCCACTCCGGTGATCACTGGGACCTCTGGGAGCACTGGTGGAGAGAGCAGACTCTGCTGGCTGGTCGAGACTCTGGTCAGCGGCGCTCTGTCGTCTCTCCTGGTTAAACCCTCCGCCTCAGCGTTGGCCTGTGAGACATCCAAACATAAACTCGGTGAGCTGAAAGCAGACGGATCCATGACGGAGCGAGAGTTGGAACAGGTCTGAGCGAGTCGTGGGAGAGTTTGATTTAATAATCACAGCTGACATTAACAACAATTAACTCCACCCACGTGCGTCACCTTTAAGGAAAGTGTCACAAGAGAAATAGAGAATATTCCTTTTTCACTCAAACACCTTTCCCCCCCTCTCTTAGTTTGCTTTATTGATACGATTGTCAAGATTAAAGGATTATTTCAGACACTGCAGCCTTCCATTTACACCAGACTAAAGCCTCATCCCTGCAGCTTTGTTTACACCGCTCAGTTAAGTATCTAAAACAAACTGCAAAAAAAACAATAAAGTTAACAGTACATGCATTTAAATCTGATATCCTCCACCTTGTAAATATCTCACCAGGAAGTCTGCTGTAATAATTTTTCCCAGGGTGTGACAAATATTCATCACAGTGAGCAGATAAAATCATTAGACAAACCAGTCCTGCTCGACTCTGACAGCTGACATGTGGTTTAATCATTCTCCAGAGAAGGTTACGTAAAGGAGCACATCACGTCTCGATTTATTGCCTTTTTATCTCGAGTAAATCATGTTCCCTTTAATCGCTCACAATCACTCTCCGAACAAGCCTGAAAGTGTGACTAACGTGTTTGTAATGTGTTCACTTTCTTTATCCAAACGGTGCATTTTAACACAATTCTAATACAGAGCGGGAAACAGTTTTTCCACAGTTTGTAGCTTTTGCTCACATTCAACTCACTGTCCCTAGTTAGGCCTTTACACCTACTAGATTTATAAAATATGCATCTTGAAGTACCGTAAAACCACATAGAACAAATGAACATACAACAAGATGCATTGATTGAATCCTCACAAAAAAGGTGCATTTCCTCCAGCCAGGTGAGTTTAGGAGTGGAGACAATTCAGTGATTGGACGTGATTCATCCGGGCGTATATGACGGAGTGTGGGTGAAGCGTTAAAAAAGAGAAAATGAGATATTTATCAAAGTTGAGTTGTGTATCTGACTTAGTTCCTGTGAACTCGAACTCCAGCAGACAACACATGGAGAGCGTTCTCTGAGCCGGTTTTCCTCCTCGCTGTCGAGGAGAACCGCAGCCTTAAACCACAACACTCGGCTGTGGAGTCATGTTGCAGCAACACGGCCCTCAAACCACTCAAACACTCAGCTGTGAATCCTCAATGTGACGGCATTTCTCCCTCGTAGACGGCGACAGTTCTCAAAAGGGAAAGTTTCCCTTATAACACTCACTCAGGTGTAAAGAGACGTGTGCAGCTGCAGAGGGTAAAAATGTACATAAAGATACTTGTGCAGATATATGTTGAATGTCTAAAGCATGAGCATGCATGGATCCTGCAATTTAGCATATGAGCTGATTTACCAGTGAGCGTAAATAAAGATGTATCCTGCCTGATTCATTCATACTTTATGACTCAGTAGTAGACAGCATGGCTGCACACATCACGACGAGCTGAGAGGACGATTAAATCAATTCTTGAGAACATTTATTGGACAACTTAGACCACAACAGACGTGAAAGTTTAGATTCTTACTGAGTTCATCTTTGCTTTATATCTTTTTTTAAATGTTTTCATTGTTTTTAGAGTATCATAACGTCACTGTTTTTTTCACCTGAAGGGTGGACGCTGGTACTGAAAGCAGATGAACAGGTACAGCTGTGTGTGTACTGAGGAGGCTCTGAGTCACAGACCTCACCTGTGTCACCACTACAAAGAGCTTCCTTTGTGCGACACATTCAGCACAGACGTAGGATCTCTTTGCTTTCTCATGGACATGAATGAAATATACCCACAAACAAGAATAAAAGTGGTCTCTCTCTATAAAGATGTTTTCATGTCATGAACTCCTGAACTTTTCTAAAAATAAAATCAGGACAGACTACCGCTGAAATCTTTCTGACTTTCTCATTCACATGTCCCTCACAGTCCCTGTCAGATGGGGTGGAGGGGTCTAAGGAGGCAAATAATGACGTAAACAAGACGCTGCAGGACGAGTAGTCAGAGCGTGACACTGTAATAACAGTTTTGTTCATTTAATCGGTGTTTGGATGTAATCACAGGATCTACAAAGAGTTGAGAAAACCATACAGGTGAGCAAAAAAAAAAAGGTTATGAAGCAGCTTCAATAAGCGGAAGGAAGATCACATGCACCGCTGCTTGATATACTGTAAGAGCCATCTCCCCCACCTGCTTGATCGCTGTTAAAGAGCCCGTATTCTCCTCATGTTCACCTTTCATGTTGTCAGTCAGTGAAACCTTCACAGCAGCTAAAAATATAACTCCTTATTTATCTCATACTGGCGTCAGTAAAAACCCTCATTTCTGCCCGAAATGTTTCGTTTGAGCTGCTGTCTCTTTAAGGCCCCCCCCTCTGCACACCCCCACTTTCTTCTGATTGGCCAGCTTTCTGCAGGGCTTCCAGGAGAGGGCTGCTCTCCAGTGCTCGGAGAAGAGACTCTATGTAAGAGATTTTAAAAGCTGACGTAAAGGCTTGAAGCAGTCTGGGGAAATTCTTGGTTTTCATATCGGGGAACTATCTGGTGGTTTTGCAGGAGAAGCCGCTTAGCGCCCTCTGCAGACTCATCCTGGGATTACTCCCGACATACGCTGACCTCATGATCTGAAACTGCAAAATAGGATGTCATGAGCTAACTTTTGTTGTGATTTTTCCCTATAAATAAATCAATTGACAACTAATCGAAGAAGTTCAAAATATTCCCCTGAGCTGGACCTTTAAACCAATCAAAGAAGTCGGCCACCGCTGTAAAGCTGAAGCTATAAAGGCTTATTTTTAAACCTACTAATTATAACTCCTGATGTGCTATTTTTTTATGAATAAAAAACCTTCCTGCAGAAATATGTTGAAGACAAAAACAAGAATGCATAAACCATTAAAAAATAAAAAAGAGTGAAGAATCCCCCCTAAAGAGCACCACTATGAGGGAGGGTGTCTCGCTGCATGCAGAGATGAACACATTTATGTATCATGAGGTGAAATGAAGCTGACGTGCGTTGGGTTTCCTGTTTCCTGCCTCAGCTTTCTCTCACCTTGTGGCTATAATGTCACACGCCCACTCCTCAAGTCATGTTGAGGAAGCCAAAACATCAAAACAAAGCTCAGCACCAGCTGGTGTTGCATGCCCACGTTTACAACCAGCTCCCATTCACTCATTTATAACCCCATTGTTTGAAGACGTAAACGCTCAGCGAGGTGGAAAAAGCACAGCGTGTTTGACCCGCACGCAGAGAGAGACAAAAGTCTGTCATTAATTAACCAACAGGAAGTCAGCAGAGCGTAAACCAACGCTGCCTGGAAACTGCTACTTGTCAAAACAGTCAGCAACAAATGCTTACAGTTAATTCAGTGTGTGTGAGCCCATGTGCTAACACAACTTTAATGCTTTACACATGACAGCTGTAAACACAGAGAGAGGGTGGTGCTGGAGCACAAACAGGCCCCTACATACACACCAAGTCATAACAGATTGGGCTTTATTTAAACAGAGTCTTGCATGAGGCCCCCCCCCCCCCCGACTCCTCCACAGTTTAAACTGTCACAGCCTGGAAATCAAACACGCTAATTTGGCCTTTTAACCGTTTGACGAGCAAACAAGAGATGAGGTAGACAGCTGATGGACGTGTCAGATAACCTGAGAGGAAGTGGTTTCACCTGTTCTCAGTCAGCGGGGATTCAGAGAACAGAAGTCAATAAGTATGAATAATAATGCAAATGTAATGCCGTTACTTTTCTACTTTTTCATTGTGCAATAATCACATCCCACCAAAGCAACATTTTTAACTTGGAGGGAAAGGTTGGGCTACAACAATAAGGGTTCAAGCAAATGCAAAGTTAATGAGGATAAAACACAAACATTTCCCTAGTTTATCGCCCTTGAGCTCCAGCATGAAACCAAAACAAACTGCTGATAGGCCACGCCTCCTCCATACTGAAGCCTCCGCTCTCCTACAGAGACACACCTCCACTAGCGTTCACACAGAGGAGTTTAGCGCAAGCGGTGGACAAACTTGTTCTTGGCTCGAGCTGCAATCACCTGCGTCCTGCATCATTGTGTTAGCATGCTAATGTTAGCGCTCTTTAGTTAGCTCGTAGCTTCACATTTCATGTAAACTGACACAGAATGAGCGTGATCTAAAAACTCTTACTAACATCCAAATAATCAGTGAGTATGTTCTTCTTCTTCTCTCTAGTTCTTGACTAAAACAGCTTTTATACACAAGGGGAGGAGCCGGCCGTCCCGTCCATGTAAACACGGCTCTGACAACAACACAGCCAGCGGGACTCGAGCTTCTCCCTCATTGTAGACAGTCAGGACTCAGAGACACATTTACACAGGACAGACTTTATGATTTATTTATGTGGAACATGTCGCACATCCTTCCTTTAATCTGCCTGCTCATCTTCATTGATGAAAAAGGTAAGCTTGTGCAGTAATAGGCTATCACTGCATAAGAAACATAAGAAAGGCAAAATATGAACAAAAAATGACAACTAGCCTCCAAATGATGAAGATATAAATGTTAGAAAAATACATAAATAGCCTACATAGCAGAAAAAATCTAAAAAGGAGACCAATCAAACCCAAGAGATACAAACATAAGATGTAAAAAAAAGCAATATTAATTCAGAGCCATGCTGCAGCTGTGTCATGTGTTTAAAAGCCACTTTACAGACAGAATAAGGATCCTTTCACTCTGATGCCCAGAGGTTGTAACAAAGTGCACTCTCTCCGGTAACAGTCCTTATCCTGCAGCCTCTCCTCAGCATAACAACAAGCATCTCTCCTTCCTTTAAAACCCTCCACAACTTCTCCTCCCAGCAGCATCTCCTCTCTGTTACTCACCGAGCAGTGAAGGTGACTCTCGGCGCGGTGCAGATACCTCTGCAGGGCTCGATGTGAGAGTGTGTGTGTGAGTGTGTGTGTTTGTTTTGAAGGGGCCAGAGGACGACACAAACATGCTGCAACTCATGCTGCTGACGCTCCTTCTCCTCCTCCTCCTCCTCCTCCTCCTCGTACTGACTCAGCTGACTTCCTCCTCCTGTCCTGTCTTCTTCTGCTGCTGCCGCTCCCCTGTTAGATTTCCATGAGCCTCCTCCTGCAGTGTGTGTGAGTGTGTGTGAAATCCAGAAACACTACCACGACACAGCGATCACTGCTGAGGATGACTGTCCTGACTGTGCAGCCACAGGGAAGTGCTGAGAAGACTCCTCCCCCTTTACTGTACACTCTTTCCACTCCTTTTATCCCCTCCTCCTTCCCCTCTTCTCTTCCTTTATCCACCTCTGCTCCAGTCCCCTCCTCCTGCTGCTGCCTGGCTGGCATGCTGATAGTGCCCCTGCAGGTGAATGCTGGGAATTAGGCCAAGGGTCGGGCCTGCGGTGACCCCCCTGAGGAGGGATCAGGTTACACCTTCAAGGCGCTTTGGTTACATCCAAACAGATGAGATCATATAGGAGACACGCAGCATCCTCCTGCATAATACATAATAAGTGTTGCTATGGTGTGACGTCATCAGTAGACATGGACATGACTTCACCTTTTTCCTGGATTCTTACTTTGCACACTTTCAGCCAAAAAGATCTTCTTGAAACACAAAAACACAATAAACCCTCAACAACAATAAATGATCACCAGAAGCTGCTTCGTCCATCATCATCAATAAATCATGAGAAATGCAAAAATATTCATGCAACCTTCTATCATCACAATCCTATAATAGATGCATCTTTCTTCTGCAACCCCAAAATAGATTTGAGGTTCAGAAGTAACCCCCCCCCAAAAAAACATAAAAATATGACTCACCTCTCTGAATGACTTTGCATTCATGTTTTTAAACTACCAGAAATTTCCTGCAAAATGTAGTGAACCTTATCGTTTAGTGAAATGAAGCTCACCGCTCACCGCTCCCAGACACAAAACCAGGATAGAAAAAAAAAGAGACTAAAGATGACTCTTTAATGTCTCAGAAATAAAAATAAATCTCAGCTGACTGGCTCGTCGCAGAACACCTGAATATTAAAAATAACTGTCACCTGAGATCACTTTAAAGGGAATAACTGTTCTTCTTACCAGAGCTTTTCTTTAAGATAATTTATTGTCAGTGTATGAAATGTGGTCGGTGAGTTGGAGACAAGCGTCCCAGCAACAGTCGACAAGATAACAAATATAAAGAGCAGATTAAAGACAAGAGTAAGCAACGCACTATTTATAAAAAATATCTGTCATCACCATGTTGCTGCTGTTTTTAAGGTTTGAATTTCAAAAACACTGTTTGACTTTGATTTCTTAAAATAACATCAAGCAGGGTGGAAATCTCTGCATGTCAGAACCCTTTTGTTTTTAGCAAAATAACAACACCAGGAGGAGCATTTTTAAAGATTCAAGTTCTCAGTGAATCGACACAAAAAAAATCATATTTAACAAACCTGAATCTTGGTCCTATAGGAACTTTTCTAACCGTCTGTTCCAATCCAAGTGACTGAAATATGAAAAAGGGCTTTAAAGTTCGCTGCTCCCTTCAGGTGGAACAAATCATGAAGAGTCCTGAAACTTTTGGGGTCGGCAGTATCTCAGTCTGTATGGACTTGGGTTTGGAACTGGAAGGGACACCACAAGGTGTTCTGGTAGCAGGAGAGGTGCCAGTTCACTTCCTGAGCTCTTACCGAGGTGCCCTTGAGCAAGGCATTGAACCCCGAACTGCTCTGGCTTGTTCTTTCATGTGCAGCCCCCTCACTCTGACACCTCTCCATCAGTGCATGTCCACAGGATCCTGTTTGTGCATGTGTGTTAACGAGCTACTCTCATTGGACGCTTTTGAACGACTTGGAGGCGGAGTCATCCTGATATATTTCTGACTGTGATCGAAATTTGACAAATATTTTCAGTTGTACTTATTATTTTCATGTTTTTAAGTATTCATGCACCTTATAAAAACTGTGCTGCTGCTGCCTGTCGCTGCAAGGAAACTCTTTTAAATCTCTACTTTGTCCTGGTTGAATAAAGGTTAAAAAAAGGATATGGAAAACCACACACACACTCACACACACACACACACACATGCACCTGATGTACCTGTAAGGACTCGTTTTGATTTTCCTGAGGTGGAAACAGAACAACGTTTTCTGAAGCGCCCTCTTCTGGCTGTAACAGGGAATAGCAGAGTTCAACAACAGGTCTTAAAATCTCCTTTACAATACATGAATGTAGAGCAGGGAGGTATGCACAAAGACCCTGCAGAGGTAACAATGTTAAGCCCCCCCCCCCCCCCCCCCCCCGTGCAGCCACACAAACTAAACAGTCACCTGAAGCTAAAGACACACATGTTTACTTAATCCTATTAGAATAATCCTGAATTCCACAGCCGAGGTGCACAAGTCACATGTGGAAATTAGTGTTGCGGAAAAGCGGTCCTCTTTGTGAATACTATCAAAGGTAGCACAACATGGGGATTCTTAAATTCTTAAAAATGTCAAACAATGCAACCATGTCAGAGATTATTGATTTTAAAAGATGCAAAGCTAAAAAAAAACTTTAAAACGCTCAACCACAAACCAGAACAAGCCATCAAGCTGGTTAGACACAATCAAGCATGTTGATGTGTAAACCAAGATTCATGAACATCTCCCAAACTGCCTTTGACAAAATCAGCCTGTTTGTGCATGTTAGTAGGTTTAGATACTTGTTTAAACCTTATTTTGGAAATGCATTTATGCAAAGATCTGTGTTCAAAAAGAAGTCACCTTTGAGAAAAAGAAAAACTTAATCGACGAGGTTCAGAGACAGAAACAGAAAGTAAAAGAAGTTTAAGAGTGAGGATTACAAGTCCAGCAGGTAGCAAGAAAGCCAGCAGGTGTTAGTTTTTTTAGTCCCAGGTGCATGAAAGAGTTAAAAGTAGGTACAGAAGAGAAGGGGGGCAGCCAGTAGCAAACCCAGCGAGCTTGTCCTTACCAACGCTTCAGGTGTGCTGCTCTCGTTCCCCATGGCTCAACCAGCTGCGGGGCCACAACCGCCCAAACCAGCAGAATCCCTCTCACATCAGCTGGCTGAAAAACAACCAGCACAGAGGGAGCATCAGCGCTCGACTGACCCCCACTCCTTCACACACAGAGAGAGAGAAAACAGGGGATCTGTGGGGGCTCAGCGGTCACACACTCATACTCCACAGGATTACAACGTGTGTGTGTGTGTGTGTGTGTGTGTGTGTGTGTGTGTGTGTGTGTGTGTGTGTGTGTGTGTGTGTGTGTGTGTGTGTGTGTGTGTGTGTGTGTGTGTGTGTGTGTGTTGTTTTGGAGATTAGAGGCCTGTGCCACAAGACCTCCCTCACGGGGCAAAGTGCAGGGTTTTTTACCTCGGCTGATTTGAGCTTAAAAGCAAGACAAGAAGAATCTTCATGGATATATAAACAGTCGTGATTGGATGAGTAAATCAGAATGTTTATGGCTCAAACATTTTATATGAGCCATAAATGTTCATTTTATGACCACTGAAGTCTGTCCCAAAGCATTGTGGATATTACAACCACATGGTGCTTTCACTTTTGCACAAAACTCCTGAAAAACTCCTGAAGTTTTCAGGTGAGCGGCATGTGGGGATTAGATGCAGAGACCACTAGACGTTCACTGACTCATTTTTTCTTAATTTTTTCTTACATTTTCGACTGTTGAAATGTTCCTTTCAATGTTGTTGAAATGAAATCTCTGCATCGTCCTGCAACAGAGACGTGCAGGGGTGGAGGGGTGAAGAGATCAGTCTTCTTGATCTGATATCTATTTGTCTGTCGTGGCTTTTTAAAGGGAGAAATGACGACAAAAAATGTTTGTTTTTTGGCTTTAAGTGTTAAAGGTGGAGTCAGGAGAAAAGTTTGTTTACAGCTTGTAAACACAACATTCAAACTGGGCTCCTCCTCCTGGATTCATCAGTCCAGGAGGAGATGTGTATGTTTACTGCTTGTAGCTACACTATAAGCTACCGCACGCTAGCACACGCTAACCGCCGGTGTTTGACACCTGCCTGTCCAACAGGAAGCAGGCCAACTCCACGTCCACGAGTAAAAGCTAACGCTGCACTGTCATTGGCTGGAGGAAACACACCAGCTCCGCCCAGAAACGACCCAAGTCAACCAAAACAAAAGCAGAACAGTAAAATCCAGTGAGAGGACAGAGTCTCTGCAGACACAGTCACCACCACACATGTACGGAGGCCCAGAAGGGACAATGGAGCAGCTTCACTTTTCCATAAATCTTTATTTTAAGTTTTAGGGAAAAGCTGATGACTCCATCTTTAATAACAGCCGCTCTCTTAGGGTCACCCATCCGTCACAAAATTGTTAAATCATCTCCTGAGTTTAAGGACAGATCAGACAAACTCTATAAGTTCTCTCAGGTCTAAATCACCACCAAGAAATGGCATTGCCTCCTACGATAAATATTCCTTCCTTTTTTAGTTTGTGCTTGTGCATGTGAGGTGACCGACTGGAGCAAATAAACACAATGACTAAGGCTGAGTAACCGTGTAAGTTAATCTTCAGATTGTGATGTCTCTCTGGTGGCTGTTTAAGGAACATGAGGTCGTGTGGAGGATATCAAAACAATCCAGGGATCTTAAGATCCAATTTGTCAAGCTGAAATTTCAAAATATATTCGTATAAGTTTCAGAAAAGGCTGTGAAACATGAGTTCATTCATGTAGAATCCCATCCACTTTCTGTCCGTCCATCAGGAGCATGTCTTTGTTGTGGTCTTGCAGCTGAGCAGTAAACACTCGTGCCACAGAAAGGCTGTTTGTGCATTCCTCATATGACTGCAGGGACTGTACGTTAGCTCTCTCTGTGTAGTCAGAAAGCACTGACCTGGATATATAAAGTATAAATAGAAATCTGTCCCGTCTACTGCTGTTAGACTTTATTCCAGTGTCGTGAACAATTTGCCACACACACTTTCATTTCCAAACAAGTAGAAGCCGTTCACTCCAGTTATATTCATCCTTCATTTCTGTCTCATTTTGAGTCTCCTTTGATAACCTCATGAGGAAACGAGGAGCTGTGAATCCCCCTCAGATTAACTCTCACTCTTGTGTGAAGAGGCAGCTCTTCTTCTCCCATCCCGTCCTGTCGGCTATTTGTGTGAATGGGGTGTAATTTCAGCCCCTCGCTCTGTGGACGCGTGTGCACTTTAATTGCCGACGGTGTTCCCGAGCTTTTTGGCAGCGCAGGAAGCAGCAGAGAGGGAAATCATGTGATGAGAGCGTTGCCAGGTCTGTTTTCACCTGATCGTTGTGCACATCACTCACTCAACATGAGTCATGTTTTAAGCTCTTTGGTTTTAGACGAGCAGCTTATGTTTTAGCCACACGTCTTGAGGATGAGGTTAGTGTTTCCTGCCCCTCATCTGACCCCTCCGCTGCACAAAAACAACAACTAGCCTATATTTTTAATGCAAAGTGCAGGGTAATAGAGACAGATATGCATGCAGCTGAAAGGAAAGCAGGACTCGGAGGACTCTTCACATCCCCTTCACTACTTGTTTCAGCTGCTCCCCTCAGGCAGACGTTTCAGAGGACCATTAGCTAAAAAGAAAACTTTTATTTGAGAGACAGGACAGTGGAGTCGGAAATCAAGGAGAGAGAGAGTGGGAGGTGACATGCGGGGGAGGAGCCACAGGCTGGATTTGAACCTTTAAGGACTACAGCCTCTGTACATGGGTGTGTTCCAGGCGCTGCTCCTCAGCTGACTCTGTGCAGGTGATGAGCTCACCTGCTGCCTATTGCAAATGAAGGCCAACAGCAGAAGAGAGGAGACAGTGGCCGTATCTGAATTGCCAAGTACCTACTCAATCTGTCAGTAGGCAGTATGCAGTACGTACTATCTGTGCTGTATACTGTTAGTACCTACTATTCAGTATGCACACACAGTAGGCAGATATTTGTGCCTACCTCTTCTGATTCATTCAGTGAGGAAGTGACGTCATTTACGTTTCCCGAACCGGCCGCATTCACCCGTTTTATTTTTTATTTTTTATCTTCATTCAAGAAGAGTAATGCTCATATACAGTCAGGTAAACAAAAACAATATCACAATGTAAATCAAGTCAAAGATTAAATAACTAAATAACATACAGTACATAAAGACAAGTATAAATGAAAGACGGTAATATACAGAATATAAAATAAACCAATAAAGACACATTTAAATAGTGAACTCATTATTTAAATAGTGAACTCATTATTTAAATAGTGAACTCATTATTTAAATAGTGAAATCATTATTTAAATAGTGAACTCATTATTTAAATAGAGGGGGAAAGGTTTTATAATAATGCAGATATTTGTTATATTTTCTGTTGTTAATTTAAAGTAGTGATTTCAGTCGGGACTTTAACTGTAGATTAAAAATTTATTAAATGAATCCACGCTCGTTTGTTTTGATTTGGAGGTGGACGTGACGTGACGATTTACGTTTAATTTCGCACAGCATTGTGGGTAAAATACAATTCATTTCCTGAAAGCACGCATCCGATCTATACTGCATGAAACCAGGAAGTTAGTATCCGTACTGAAAAGTTCAGTATACTGAAACTCCTACTGGAAAGTACTGCCTACTGAACTGTGGATATTGAGAAAGGGTCTGTGTGTCACTCAGTGATCGTGTGAGGAAGCCTGAGCTGTGGTGACTTGACTTCAGTGGACAGATGTTGTTGTTGGACGTGACGTCAGAGTGTTTCTTATGGTTAGTTGTATATTTGTGTTTAAATTTGTCAGTAAAATTTTCGGCTTCTCTTTCATTTAATTTTTTTTAACAGAAGCTACATTTGTAAAAAGCTTAATGAGTATTTTTTACAAAACATTAGAGAATTGGTTATATATGCAATCAAGTAATTTTGTTATTGTTAACCTACAAAGGTTTTTGATTTTTTTATAAATAATTTTAAAGTTAATGTTACTTTCTGTGATGGAGGGTCTGCTGAAGAAGTTAAACACACACATGCACGCATACACACACGTACGCATACACACACGTACGCATACACACACGTACGCACGCATACACACACGTACGCATACACACACGTACGCATACACACACGTACGCATACACATGTACGCATACACACACGTACGCATACACACACGTACGCATACACACACGTACGCGCACCTCCAGTTCACTGTCAATCTCTACAAACAAGACACAAACTGACACAGACGCACACAAACACAGGCAACAACTTCCACACACTGTAGGACCTTGAATCGTCTTACACACACACACACACAAACAAACACACACACACACACACACACACACACACACAAACACACACACACACACACACACACACACACACACACACACAAACACACACACACACACACACACACACACACACACACACACACACACACACACACACACACATACACACACACACACACACACACACACACACACACACACACACACACACACGCAAATCAGTCATATATCACCACAGAGTGATCCTAGGTGTTAACTCTTTTTCCACATTGTTTCATGAATCATACCTGCTATTTTATTTTTTCCTGTGTTTTCCGTGAACAGGAAGTAGGAGTAAAATCATAAAAACGTACTGTCATTTACAAACCTCAATACAAGATGATCTTATCTTATCTTATTTTGCATCCTATTATCATTGGTCCTGTATTACCATAATGCAAATAAAGCGTATTGAATTGAACCTACAGAGGATATCAGGTGGAACAGTGCAGCAGATAAAGTTCTTATAAGACATCAACGTCTCAAAGGAAACTACAGAAATCAAACTTCAGAGAAGGAAACACAACTTCACAGCTGGCTGAAACGCTCCCTACCTTTTACCTACAGTCCCTACTACAAACCAAACAAACAGACAAACAGATTCTACAGCGGTGCTGCAGCAGCTCATAAACGACTCACCTCTTCAAACAACAAGACTTCTCCTCGCTCAGAGTCTGACCTCAGTCTGTGTTTACTCTCCGACTTCTTTTTGTTTCTGTCCTCTCTCTCCTGCTGAGGTGCCTCTGCTGCTATTTTTGAATCGCACGCAGAGTGGGAGGAGAGGACGGAGGGTGGACACAGGACAGGACAGGACAGGACAGGGGGGCAGGAGTGGGAGACGGGGGGCAATGGGAGGGAAAGAGGAGGGGGAGGAGACTGAACTGGAGCTGGGGGAGCCATGTCTGATTTGGGTGCTACTTGATGGACTGTGTTTGGGGGGGGGGGGGTCACCTGCTCTGACTGGAGGCCTTTGGAGGGGACGCAGGTTCATAGGCAACACTGTAAACAAACAGGTCTGCGTCAGACTGGTCACCTTAAGTGAAGAGAGGAATCATCGTATTTGGCAACAGGGAGGAAGAAAAAAAAAGAGAAACTTGCTTCCAAGTTCAATAATGTTTAAAGTGGTTTCTAGTTTCTTGAGGAATAGATTTTAAAGTGCTGCTGCAAGTTTTTTTTTTTAGGTGAAATTCAGGTTTGCTCTCTGTTATTAAGAGTCATGCTTCTCACACACACACACACACACAGGGTCATGCATTAGTGGAGAGATGTCAGAGTTGGATTGTTTTAAACCTCTGCAGTCCTCGGGAGGAGACCTGTCACCTCTCCAGCCACAAGACAAACTTCCACACTTCAGTCCGTACTGGGACTTGAACCGGTGTCCCTCCAGTTCCCAACCCAAGTCCGTACTCACTGAGCTACTGCCCCCCAAGTGTCAATCAATAACGTCAGACCTCTGTGCATCATTTCTTCTTTGCCTTTGATTGTTTTCTCTTCTATACTTTCTTCATCTTTGTCTTTAGTTCTTTTTTATGTACGTTATTGTATTTTTTTTACTGTTTTATCCAAACAGGACTCAATATTGTTAGATTTCTACTCGTAACGCATCACTGTTTAAAAATCCGGTGTTGTTACAACCACATAAATTAAAAAAAACTATGTAAATACATCATTCTCAACCATTATTTACACTCTCTCTTAATTGTTTTAATTCTGTTTTTTCCCCTCAAAGTTTAACTATATAACTGTATCTTCTGTTCCTCATAGTTTTAAATATCTGATGCTTTTCTTTTCCAATGTTAATCCATTTGCGTTGCCTCTGTTCCTTTCTTTTCTTCTCTGTGATGTAATATTCATCCCACCTGTGGCTCGCTCTGCAAACCTTCTGCATGTGTTCACCCTCTCAATTTCCATGATGTGGCAATGTTTGCTCAATGTCTCTGAGTCTGCATGAAATTGGCAATGACTATTGTGTTTAGAAAATGGCAACACACATCATTCATCTGCTGCAACAGAGCAACCATTGGCAAGAATAACAAAGCAACCCCCGAATCGAGGAGCCAAATTTGAGAGAAATCGACTTCAGAGGGTTTGAAATGTATTTTGGATCCCTTTTTTTTATCTGCAGTCATCACAGGCCATCTTCAGCTGAGTGCCTGGTCTGTGAGCACAGCAGGCTTATTATTATGATATCTATAAATAACACTGATTTGATCAGCTCTGCAGACAGTCGCTCCCTTCCACTCTCAGTCTTTTGTGTGACTCAATTTGAATGCATGCACACCGTCTTCTTCTTCCTGGGTTTTGTTAACCTCACTTCCCATCTTCCTCCACAACAATCAGCATCCCTACACTCCTCCCCTCCCTCACCCCTCACTCTGCATCTCCACAGCTCCTTTTTCCCCTTGCTGGTGTTGCCCCTCCTCCAACAATAAAGTACACCTTCTCTCTCTCTCTCTGCCTCTGCCTGGGAAAGCACTCGACCAGTGAAATTCATCCTCACTCACTCACTCGTTCATGCACTGATGCTCTGCTGCATCCTGTGTTTACCTGTCGATGTGAGATTCCTATGCAGCTCCCCATCTTGTATTCCATGTCCTCCTCCGGTGAAGTGACTCGGGCACTACAGGGCTTGCAGAGCACCTTCCTGCAGAACTGCATCCTCCTCAGTCAGACTCAGCATCGCCGGAGCATCGGCAGATCTGTCGCCGGAGCAACAGAGTGAGAGTGTGCACGCCTCTGTGTCCGAGCCAGAGTGTGCATCAGTGACTAATGAATGCCAGTGGTGCTCCTGTGACATACATTTTTAAGGCATTTGTTATATAAAAAAAAAAAATCTAGATTACATAAGCAGTCCAAGCTAATAAAACAAGCGTGAAAAACAGGGGAGCTTCTCTTCCTTCCCTTTGCCGCCTCATATATCCACCCAGCTCTGCTTCAGAGGGGAAAAAAATGCTCAAGGAGGGGGGGGAGGCAGCAAGGAAAAAAGGGTGCCTGTCTCTTTAAAGACCCAGGAGGAGAGCAGATGATGGTGGTACATCACGATGATACGGCCGTGTTCAGCCAGCGATTTTGGTGGCGTTCACTGAGCCGATGATGACATGATGAATCATTCTGTGTGATTTGTTTTTAATACGTTTACAGGAGCAGAAACATCACAATTTAAATTCCCTCTATTTGTTTGTCATTATAACTCAGGAGTAAACAAATCATGAAAACTGCTGTAAAATGATCTGCTCTATATTTAGGAGCATCATGCAAGACGAGATTTGCAGGAGGGCTCTCTTAAAGGAGATCCTTCCATGTCATCTATCACCTCCATCATGAAATTTATTTATCACAATAAGTCTGATGAAAAGAAAGAAAAAAAGTTTTTAATATCTTGAAGTAAGACGTTTCTCTGGACTTGTCAGGTGAATGTGGTTTAATGAATCTGATGCATTTGCTCTCTCACCACAGACTGTAAAATATTTATGCAGGAGGCCTGAGTGACGTCACCCGTCTGTTCCTGCAGGGGGCGCTGGAGTCCCATCGATGGCGGTCTCCATGCTGGAAATGCTGTCTCAGTCTAACTTTCAGTCAACCTAACGACAGGCTGAGAGCTGGAGCTGAGGCGGGTTTTAAACCTCCTGACAAACCGTTACACCGCGCCCACCTGTCAATCAGGTCAGCTACACGCCTTATTGTGAATAACTCTTATCCTTCATCAAATCAAAACTGATGAGTCATCAAAACATTCACCCCCCGTACAGTGTGTGTCCATCCAGACATGAGCTAATCACACCTATTTGGTTTTTTGAACCAGGCTGTAAACATGTTCATCTCTGCTGTAAAAACAGGCTTTTAAGAATGGGTGTGTATGTGACTTCCTGTGCTTCTGCAGCCAGCCTCTAGTGGACACTCGAGGACCTGCAGGATTTTACACTTCTGCTTCATTGGCTTCATTTTTCAACACTGGAGGTTGTTGCTTGTTTTTACCCAAATATTTTAATTTCTGCATCTTTAAAATTCTACTGCTCGACATCTCAGGAGGAAACCTCGGTCTTTATAAACATTTGAAGCAGGTGTCGTCAGGTGAGTGTTGAGAATGACACATGTGCAGCTCGAGGTGACAGCCTGAACAAGCTCGCTGGCGTCGCCTCATATCAGAAAAAATAATGGAAACAACACCCATTCCTCTTTGTTTTCTTTTATTATTTAAACTTTTAAAAACAGTAAAAAAAAAATTAATTTAAAATCTGAATCACTCAACATTCTGCATTCGAAGTTGGACATCGCTTTTTCGTGTTTCCAACAGTTCGGACATGTCATTCACATAAAATAAACAGGGTTACACCTTTTAAAAACAACTTGTGCGCGACGGGATCTTCACTCGTCCTGCATGCTGGGAGGCTGAATCATCGCCTGTGTGATCTCGAAGGCGTTGATGAGCTCCTGGGAGAAAGATGAAAAGACATTCGTTACGCACATGAAGATCGTTCTGTTGTCGGTTTAGTCGATGAAGTCGTCGTCTGCGTTCTGCTCACCTTCCAGATCTTTTGGTTGATTGAGACGAGGCCCTGTTTACGGGCGCACGATCCTCCAGCTTCCACCTCGTCCTCCTCCACAGGCGCTGAGACACAAACAAAACAACAATGGTGGATCAATAATTGGATTTAAGACTTTTTCTCTTTTAAGAAAAAACAAACAAACACACACAAACAGTATCCTCACCTATAGACGGTAATTTGGCTTCATCCAGATACATCCGGGCCAATCCGTCCTGCAACACAAACAGCACTGTAATACCTGCTGACCGCCACTAGAGGGCAGCTCTTCAGTCTTTTTGGAGTCGGGGTTGTATGATTATGAGGTTCTTTAGCTTACACAGTGGATTAGCTTCAGTGGATGACGGTGCTAAATCTATTCCCTTCAATTAATGTCCCACCTGAAAAATGCCCCAAAGAGTGGAATATACTCTCCACCTTTGCATCTCAAAGTCCTTTCTCTTATGTTTCTTTCTCAGAGCGTGCAGCATCTCTGCTATGATCATTTCTCTAAGAGGATTCTGTGAGACGACAGATTAATTTTTTCTCTCTGACTTCAGCCGGAGTTTCTCCTCCAGCCTCCTCGTATTTATTCTGCAGAAAGTCAGAGTGAGCTGATGTGAGAACGCAGCAGGATATAATCAGGAGAATTCACCTGGAGCCAGTGGGAGGAGCCAGTGGGAGGGGGTGGTGACCTTTATTCCCTGTGATCGCTGCACGACCATAGACTGTCTGCACACCTTTGCACACCTCTGTGCTCTAATCAACCTGCTGCTGCATGTTTCCTGTTCTCCTGGATGTTCTTCTCCTCTCTTTAGTTCACATTGAGATTCTCTTCAACTACACGTAGCATTAAAATATGAATCTATTTTTAACCTGTATCATATCAAAGTTTTAGATTCTGTCGTCATGGTAACACACTGTGCATTGACTCACCCTGACGAGAAAAGACGTGTGGAAGATGTTCTCCACCGTCCGGGAGAAGGAGTTGGGGTCGATGACGAACTCGTAATACAATATCGGGATCGTCGCTGTGGAAGAAACACAAACACATTAAAAACAACCAATCAGCCAATCAATCTTTATTTCTATAGCACATAAAAAACAACCTTGATTGACCAACATGTTGTACAAAAACACAATGTAAAAACAACAAATAAAATAACATATAGAATGAAACACAATAAAAACACAATAAATAGGAGCATGAATAAAACTTCAAAATGTCACGCTCAAATTGTTTGAAAAGCCAGAGGAAAGAGGTGAGCTGTAAGCAAAGGTTTGAAGTTGTTGATGGACTGAGCAGTTCTTATATTAACTGTTAATAATAATAATACTAACACGATGTTAAACTGTTGAAGTCCAAGACGTCAACTTTAAAACTCACGGTCGGCTTGGTGATAATCCTTCAGGTAAGCCAGGATCCTTTCCACTTCTATCACCGTCGCGTCCTGATGAGAGTCCTCCATCTTCTTCAGCTGAGAGTGAACACACCGACGTCATTACATCATCTGTTTTCTGTTATTTCAAAAGCAACTAGATATGTTTGAAAGATAAACAGGGGGGTTGATACATCATGTTGATTAATGATCAGACTCGGAGTGTGTCAGCAGAGAGATGAAGAGCCATGAGAGTGTGATGTCATCTACCTGCGTCGGCATGATTCTCTTAGCCTCCTTGCCCGGTGCCTTTCTCTGCCGCTCTATCCTTTGCTTTGGGGGAGGCGGCTCGGCGTGGAACGAGCCCCTCCTGAAAGGAAGAAAAAAAGACAAAAAGAAAACCCAGATGAGCTGCAGCAGCAATCAAATCCAGAAACCCAAAGATGCAATAAGATAGTATGCAAATAGATACAGAGTTAAATAATAATCAACCTAGAACAGTAAAAAAAAATGTTTTTATAATTTAATGTCACCATTTATGGATCAACCAGAAATCAAATGTTTGGTGCAGCTTGAAGGTAAAAACTTGGCTGACAAAGTAACAGACAACTTATTCAAAAGAGCTAAAAACATTTAATTATTTCTTCAGCTGAGACTGAGAGATAAACACTGTGCGGAAAGTGAAAAATGATGGGTCTGCTTCTGCTTCATGAAAGCATCACAGCTAACATGACCGGGTTCCTGCTGACCCTTAGAGAGTCTTTAATAAGATCTTTATGTCACATCATGTCGTACACCGCGTCCTAACAGGCAGGCAGAAACCATGACGACACACTGACACACTCACATGAAGTGGAAGGAGGGTGCCGTCCTGAAACAGCACTCTGCTCTCCTGGAGAGTCTGTGCCAGGCGTCCTGAGGCAGGTATCCATCGACACCGCCGTTCTGCTGCTCGTCATCCACGTCTTCAAGCCGGTTCAGACCCATGAAGGATAACTGTGAGAGAAAACAGAGAGAGCCTCTTTACAATCTGTGCAAAGCCACAAGCCTTCAAACGCTCGTTACAGACAACGTGATCTCTCTCACAAGGTGCTCAGCGTAAACAGCGGGATCGAACGCTGTGCCCTCCGAAAACAGCATGCTGGCTTTCTCCTTCCCGAGGTCTGTGGCCACGACGAGGAGCTGAGCATCCAGCGCCGCTTCTCTCGCCTGCCGCACTGCCGAGAAAATCAGAGAGAGGAAGATGTTGCAGCTGCACGATGAAGACGACTGTACGCCATTCAGAAATGAGCCGCTCCTCTGGTTTCAACATGTACTAAGAAACATCGTCTGTCAACAAGATGTTTGACAAAATCTAATTATGCAAACATAAAGGTGTTACAGTTTTCTGGAAATCATCAGGCTTAAGTGTTTATATCGATCATTGACTACGTTTACATGCACATCATATTCCTGCATTAATCGGAATAATGACAATGTTCTGATTGCGTAGGAGTCATGTAAACACCTTATTCCAATTGTCATAACCCGATTAAGCTCATTTTCCGATTATTATAAACCTGAATAAGACCCCTGACATCTGTCTGTATCAACCTGAATGTTGGGTTAGTCGCAATATGCTCTCGAATATGCTCCTCCAAGGATCTGTTTACTTCTGTGCATGTTCAACATGAAACACCAAAAAGACTTTACACTTTTGGGCCGAGGAGGAGACAAATTTACTACAACTACTACTACTACTACAACTACTACAACTACTACAACTACTACAACTACTACTCGCTCCCAGCAGTCCTGGCTGTGAGTCTCCGCGGGGCTCTGGTTGGTATCCATGGCGTAACGCGTAGAGCTCTGTTTACCATTTCCTTTTGCGTTCTCGTCGGCCGGTTGAGGAGGTGAATGAGAACGAGTGTTCCAGTCACACTTTGATGGAGAAGTGATAAGAACATTACAACACAGTGCGTGTGAAAAGAACGCCACTACTGCTACGCTTTATTCAGAATATGCTGATTAACATGTAAACGGGAATATTCCAGTAGATCAGCACTCTGCGGAGCATTCAAACACCTTTTTCAGAATATGGACCTTAATATGAATCTGGTGTGAATGTAAACGTAGAAGAACTTGTTTGACTCTTACCATCTTTAAAAAGTTTGTTTGCCTCTTCTAAAACTTCAGTGAGCTTGTTGTTGGAGAGACTCACCATATCCTCTCTGTTTTCTGTAAACACAGGAAGGAAATATTTGTCAACAAATAAACAAAAACAAAAACATCAGCTCCCCCTCTGCCCCTCTTACTCACGTTGTATTGTGTTGATGAGGTCTCTGTATTTGCTCCGGATTTCCCTCCTCAGTCCCGGGTCGTTGTCCTCATCCTGGAGGTCCCCGGGGTCGAAGGCCGACTCACCTCCGTCCCCGTTACTGGCCGGTTCTGGGTCGCCTTTCCTCCGGCTGGTGGAGCCATTCTGCCGGGGAGGCTGCTCGTCATCCCCGGCGCCTCTTGCTCTCTTCATCTTGACCGGAAGTCAGCTAAGCTCACCGTTTGTGTGGATGAGCTGCGTTCAAGTGCACAATCCAACGTAAACAACGTGCCTTTCGGTGACTGAATGTTTATAATCTCTCTGTATTTAATTGTTTTGATTTTATTTGAAACGTGAACTAACCATAGCCGTTTTACTCAAATTGAGCCAAAGATGATGGACAAGTCAAGATAGTAATCCGCCACTCTAGCTCACTTTCAAGGAATTCGCGTGATGTTTACGGCCAATCGGATAAACGAACAACCTTCTGGATTTGGATCACATTCCCCTCGAATACTTTTTAATGATGTCAAGAACTTTCACCGATATTAAATCAACGTGTTACGTGTTACAGGTTATAAAGGCTGCTCATTTAAAATCAGATTTATTCAAGTTCTGAATATCAAAACAACGGGAAGACGTTGCGAAATGGAAACTCCGAGCATCTGAGGAGCACGTGAATGCCACACAAAGTAGTACATAATACATTACTTTAAAAAAACATTATAACTTTTACATAATTCTAAAGAGTACGTACATAACTACAAAATAGTCCGTGTTTAATATTCATATTTCATAAAACAGCTTTTACGTTAAAAGACTACAAATCTCTGTAAACTACAAGCTAAACGAGATGCAAACGTTGGTCGAGCAACCGGCAGAAACGAACACGGAAGTACTGAACATCTACCATCTCGCCTCCGTCGGTTTCATCTTTGATCGGAGCAAACGTTGGTCGATTTTAGCTAGAAAATCAGTTGATTTAGCGACAGTCGAGACCGATAAAACTTATGACTCGTCTGCTAAAGCAAAGATAACACTAAGAGTAAACTCTCGACATGCTCCTGTTATTGTTGTTGTTAAACAAAACCTATTTATGTTTCTTTATGTAACTACAACGTACCTGTGTAGCAGACGGAAGGCGCGCTTTAGCATTTCATCGACGCTGATGACGATGAAGTTGGTTTGGTGTTGGTGCTTCCTGCCTGAGCAGAATGGACATCAAAACAAACTACAACTAAAACAAATATATACACATATATATATATATATATATGTTTATAATAGTAATAATAATGATGATGGATACAGTAAAACATCTTAATATTTTTAGAAATCATACACACTAATTATTTTAAATTAAATAATCGATTAAAGGCATTTCCTCCAGATTCACTTTTTAAGATTCTGGTGTAAATTGTCTTTAGGTCCTGACAGAAATTAATAACTCATGTTCTCTGAAAAAGGAACAAAGAAAATCCATCATCTGTATCAGTTTGTAAGTCTGTAAAAACTTCCACCAATGTCTGCCACGAGGTACCAATCTGATGAACCAATCAGACGCCTCCCTGTCTCCCTGCTCGCTCTCTATCCCATGCATGCACATGCGCACACTCAAAGCAGTTCTGCGTCTAGACCAATGGCGCTCCTGCAGGTAAGTGAGGGCGTGGCTTTTGACAGAGCACAGGGGGGGGGGGGTGCAGACGGAGCACTGAGGGGGGGGGGGGGTGCAGACGGAGCACTGAGGGGGGGGGGGGGGGGGGGGGGGGGGCAGACGGAGCACAGAGGGAATGCTACTTTTAAGATGATGCTAGTTTTCGAAAAGTACCAACCCTGCCTTTAAATTGTAAACAACAACACAATACTTTATTGTAACCCCATGGGGAAATTTCTCAAAGCTTTCCACTAATGATACATGAAGAAAACATATAACAGCAGGTAGAAAACACATCACAAAGAAGGGGCCAGTCAGCGTGGAAGCTTGTTAAGGACTTCAATGGGTGAGTTTCTGTGAAGTGCTCCCTCAGGCAAATAATACGCTGTTACAGAATCGAAGTGATAATTGAAGTTATTTTTAGGTAATTTAAGTATCGTTTAAGTAATCGATTAAAATGTAAAAAGTAAGTTTTTCACATATTTTCAGTCACTTATTGTTTAGTTTCTTATACTGGCAACAGAAATATAAATGTGAATACTTAGAATAGAAATGGGTTTTATTAATAAAAACCTTTTTCACACATGAAAACCAAAATTAAGAAATTTTAATTGGGGTTAAAATTACAAATCTAATCCAAATTTCTGAATGTTTAACGAATAAGAAACTAACTTCGGTGACCGTCGGACGCAGATTACGTCAGCGACGGAGACGGTCCTCCAAGGATGACGCTCACCGGCAGAGGGCGCACTGCTCAAAAAGAAAGCTGTGAATCTGAGGCTCTTTATTCGAAAGCGTTAGTTTGTTACCATGGTTACCAGAGAGCGTCTTCACTGTCAGCTGGTGAACTCGTAATGTTTACAGTCTATAGGTGAACTCAACACGTTTAATCTCAAAATAAGAGAAACGTTGAAACTTTAACTTGTAACGTTTGAGGTATTTTCTTTAATGTATTTTCAGAATACGTGACGGTGTAAATATCCACATTAGGCAGAATATGGTAAAATAGGATAATCTTTATTCGTATCATGGACGGTGTATTTATTTCATGCTTTAAGATAGGCTAATTAAATTGCTGTAAGAAGGCTCTACTTTTTCAGTTATTATGAATGAAAGAATGACCTCTTCCAACCAAAAATGTAAATAAGATAATAAAAACTCCTCCAATAATTCATAAATTATTTCAACACATTCTCAAATGTATTTACATTTTTATGTTATATACAAACAAGTATCCCCACTTTATTTGCCACCGTAAATAAATAAACAAATAAATAACAATCCCAGTTTATTTACAATCCTAATATCCACCCAGTGTTGCAACAAAACATAATTTCCTCTTCCATATACCTGCCAAATGTTTATTTTTTATTGTATTTTTTTATTGTTTTTATTTTATTTTTTTGTTTCAGCTCCTCATCCAAACCCGTACACAAGTCCAAGTCCATCATGAGTCTTTTTTTTTTTTGCTAAAAAGAAAAAATAAACAAACAGCCTAAGTAAGAATTTTATTATATTATTATATATTTTCAATTTGCTGGTAAATATTTAACATCTCCTCTTGGGTTTAATTAATAAACAGAGTCCAAGTGTTGAGAGTAAGTCTGTCTGTCCTTTCTTACAGCTGAGGTGAAGAGCTGTCTGGAAAATCCGCAGTTAATCCCTCCATGACCTCTCTGGGCTGAGGAGGAGTCCAAACAATGTGCAGGACGGGAGCAGAGGAGCAGGAGCGACACTAAGGGCCTGGAACCCAAACCCAACCCGGGTGAGTTCCTCAGGGTTTTTTTAACCATGGAGGAGAAGAGGTCCACTCCCCCCGGGCTCCGCTTGGACCTGAACAACTTCCACTCTGCCGAGGCGGAGATGAGTCGTTGTGTTTTAACGAGCCCCCGCTCTTTGGAGTCCTGCGCACGGCTGGGCATCAAACCGGTTGCTCTTTTAATCAAATCGCTCAACGAGTTAATAGCCGAGCAGCAGGACGCGCCCTTCGAGGCGGTGAGAGTCATGCACGAGTCCTACGAAAAGGAGAGGACCAAGCTTTTACAAATGTGCCGGGAGGAGAGGGAGAGGATTATCCGGGAGGCTCGGAGCAGGTGGCCACGCGGCTCTAAGGTGTCAGGCCTGGCAGTGAAGGAGGAGGTAAAGGACAGACTCTCAGCAGAACCCGTCCCGTATGCAGATCTGTGTTTAAAAGGGAAAAGTGTGAAAAGCAGATCGCCCTGTAACTCCCACAGAGACCGGAGCACCGTGTGCAGCTTCAGCCTGGGAGACCTCAGACACTCCCCGAAGACGGAGAGGAAACTGGAGAAGCTCACCAAGGACATCAACAAGGAGATGTGTGTGACTCTGCCCGAGAGAGACCGCAAGATAGCCGCTCTCATGCTGGTGAAGCACGAGGAGGAGGAAGCCGGTCTGAAGCTCTCTCTGCAGGAGGAGCAGGAGCGCGAGGAGGCCCGGAGGCGGGAGGAGGCCGAGCGAGCCCAGGCGGAGAAGAAGAGGAGGAGGAAACTGAGGCAGAGTATGAGACGCTGGAACGAGGAGCTGGAGGTGCGCAGGAAACTGAGGGAGATCCGGGAGGAGGAGAAGATGGGACAACTGAAGCAGGAGGTGCTGCTGCAGGAAGACAAATGGAGGATTCTGAAGGAGGAGGTGGAGGCGCAGCGGAGGCAGAAGGCGGAGGCCGCGCAGAGAGAGGCAGAGTGGCGCAAACGCTACCAGGAGAAGTCGCTGAAAGAGAGAGAGGAGGTGGAGAAGAGGGAGCGAGAGAGGGAGAGGCAGGTTGCGGTGGAGAAGGAGCACAAGGCCAGGAGGAGCAGAGTGCTGCAGGAGAAGAGGGAGAGGACGAGGCTGCAGGAGGGGAATCGCATGGAGCTGCTTCGACATGTTCTCCTCAAGCAGCGGGTGGAGCAGCAGGTGGAGGAAGAGGAGGAGCTGATGAGGAGCGCCCTCGAGAGGAAGCTGCAGCGCTCCTGCGAGAAACGTGCCCGGGTCGTGGACACCCGGCTGAGGGAGCTGAAGGAGCGGGCGGCCCGGGAGGAGGAGCAGATCCGGAGGGCGCGTCTTAGGGCCGAGCTGCGGAGCGTCCAGGAGCTCACGCACAAGCAGGTCCTGGTGCAGATGAGCCAGCGGCGCACGGAGAGAGCCGCCCTGCACGCCGCCGCCCGGAGCCGCGTCCGCGCCCTGCAGACGCAGCAGTGCAACACGCGCAGGCAGCTCTGCCACCAGCGGCTGAGGGAGAGCATCCGGAGGGAGGAGGAGGCGGCGAGGAGGGTCAGAGAGAGCGGCCTCTTCCTGAAGGAGTGGAGGAGGGAGAGGCTGCGGAGACAGAGGGAGCAGATACAGGAGGAGGCGCACAGGCTGGCCCGGGCCTCCTTCCACATGAGGGAGAGAGTGAGGCAGCAGACGCACAGGCGGACATTTGACCGGATGGCTCTGGAGGCTCAGCTGGCCGCCTCCATGAGCCGCATGAAACTATGAAAGACTTGATTTACTCAGCACCTCCTCTCTCAGGCTTTAGGACGTCACCTCCTCTCTCAGGCTTTAAGACATCACCTCCTCTCTCAGGCTTTAAGACGTCACCTCCTCTCTCAGGCTTTAGGACGTCACCTCCTCTCTCAGGCTTTAGGACGTCACCTCCTCTCTCAGGCTTTAGGACGTCACCTCCTCTCTCAGGCTTTAGGACGTCACCTCCTCTCTCAGGCTTTAAGACGTCACCTCCTCTCTCAGGCTTTAGGACGTCACCTCCTCTCTCAGGCTTTAGGACGTCACCTCCTCTCTCAGGCTTTAAGACAGCACCTCCTCTCTCAGGCTTTAGGACGTCACCTCCTCTCTCAGGCTTTAGGACGTCACCTCCTCTCTCAGGCTTTAGGACGTCACCTCCTCTCTCAGGCTTTAGGACGTCACCTCCTCTCTCAGGCTTTAAGACGTCACCTCCTCTCTCAGGCTTTAGGACGTCACCTCCTCTCTCAGGCTTTAGGACAGCACCTCCTCTCTCAGGCTTTAAGACGTCACCTCCTCTCTCAGGCTTTAAGACAGCACCTCCTCTCTCAGGCTTTAAGACGTCACCTCCTCTCTCAGGCTTTAAGACAGCACCTCCTCTCTCAGGCTTTAAGACGTCACCTCCTCTCTCAGGCTTTAAGACAGCACCTCCTCTCTCAGGCTTTAAGACGTCACCTCCTCTCTCAGGCTTTAAGACGTCACCTCCTCTCTCAGGCTTTAAGACGTCACCTCCTCTCTCAGGCTTTAGGACGTCACCTCCTCTCTCAGGCTTTAAGACGTCACCTCCTCTCTCAGGCTTTAGGACGTCACCTCCTCTCTCAGGCTTTAGGACAGCACCTCCTCTCTCAGGCTTTAAGACAGCACCTCCTCTCTCAGGCTTTAGGACGTCACCTCCTCTCTCAGGCTTTAAGACAGCACCTCCTCTCTCAGGCTTTAGGACGTCACCTCCTCTCTCAGGCTTTAGGACGTCACCTCCTCTCTCAGGCTTTAGGACATCACCTCCTCTCTCAGGCTTTAGGACGTCACCTCCTCTCTCAGGCTTTAGGACAGCACCTCCTCTCTCAGGCTTTAGGACGTCACCTCCTCTCTCAGGCTTTAGGACGTCACCTCCTCTCTCAGGCTTTAGGACGTCACCTCCTCTCTCAGGCTTTAGGACGTCACCTCCTCTCTCAGGCTTTAAGACAGCACCTCCTCTCTCAGGCTTTAAGACGTCACCTCCTCTCTCAGGCTTTAAGACAGCACCTCCTCTCTCAGGCTTTAAGACGTCACCTCCTCTCTCAGGCTTTAAGACGTCACCTCCTCTCTCAGGCTTTAAGACGTCACCTCCTCTCTCAGGCTTTAAGACGTCACCTCCTCTCTCAGGCTTCTTAACCATCCATTTCATCAGAAAACAAAGAATGTTGCATTGACTTGTATAAGTATGTGGATGTGTTTGTACCTGGGGACAGGTGGGAGGTGAATGTTGGGGCCTTTCAAAAATGCCATTAATCATAATCTTGTCAAAGTTGTTTTCACACCTGAGCGCTCTGTAGCACTAATTTGTCCCGCTTTTGAACCAATAGAAAAGCATCACTGATGCACGACGTGTCAAAATTCAATCCTGATTTGTCGGTACATAACAACATGAAGGCGAGCTGTCACACTGAAAATGAAGTCAGCATTTTGCAAAGAGCTTCCAGGAAAGTTACAGCTTCCTTTGAAATACTAGGAAAGAATATAATGCCTTTTGAACACAGTGCAAGTGTCCACTTTCAGACCCCCACGGGGGAAATGCATACATACAACTTAAAAAAGCTGCTCAGGAGGAAATATTTACCTACCACCTTGTTTGATCAGTGCAGGTCACTGATCTGTGAATTGTTATATGTGGATATGAGGTATGATTAAAGTGTCCCGATTTGGAGGTTTGAAAATATGCTCACCTGATGTTAAGACTCAAAGTCACAGATTCTTTTGACATCATGCCTTAGTGAAAGAGTCCATCAGATTGTGCCATTTGTTTTTGTTTTTTTTAATTTCATGAATTAATAATTAAATTGTAGAGGTTAAGAGAGAGGCAGGAGTTGGCCTTGTAACTGCCTTCTTTCAAGGTAATAATCCCATAAAAAAAGTTCCAGCTCTCTTAAGTTTTCAGCCGGCAGAAGGTTGAAGGTTCAGCTGAGCACTGCAGAACCAGAGTTTAAAGGGTTAACTTGTTCTTCCGCAGATGTTTGGCTGACATGAGTGTTTTGATTCTGACCTGAGCAGGCAGCAGAGTCGAGATAAGAGAGGAATGATGGGGCACTTTAGAGTGGTTAAAGGTGAGCCGAGGTGCACGATCTGAACAACGCTCGGATCGTTGGTTCATGTTTAGCTGAAGGTTGTGTGTTTTTTTTCTTGTCCTCTGATTTTAGTTGGTGTCTTAATGTGTTGCCATGTCTCACTGGATGAAGTGTTTCAAGTTTACAATGGGATGTAAGCAGAACCAAAGATAACGGGATGTAGTGTAGAGAATAAAAGAGTGTTACATTGTTGAATGTTTTATATCATCGCTCAATAAATTATTACTTAAAGGTTTTTGCAGTTTTGCATTTTTTTGTATTAATGTTGCATTCATGTGCTCCTCTGATAGTCCGAGGTTATGAGTTTGGAGGTCGTTGACACTCCTTTAATTCCGATATGTTATGCAACATCCACTTCTCCATGTTCCTCTAACTCTAACATGTGTCTCTAGTCTGTCTACAAACCCCCCAATGATGAGAAAAGTCCATCCTCTCCGTCTTCTCCCTGCTCCACTTTTCAGAAAATGTGTGCCCAAACAGGCCGTTTGGAGATTTTCCCTTCATGACATCACAAAGGGCAGTAGCCCCTCCCCCAGGTGGGTGACACTCCCACAGCTAGGTGTTTGTTCTGCCCTCTGAGTCTGCCTTCTCACTGTAAACAATAGGACATGGAGCGAGAAAGCACCGAGTACACCCGAGACCTTCCAGAGAGGGTCCGTGGTCAGACACAGCTCATTTACATATTTAAAGGTACAGACACAGAAACAGCCTGTTCTGAGCAGGGCTGAAATAGAGGGGTTTATAGACATGATCAAATACAGGATCAGAGTGGATTTAGAACAAGAAACTTCACACACATGTTTTGAGGAGCTCTGAGACTTATTTAAACTGAAGAGGAGGAGGAGGATATGTCACCTTTAACAACAACAAACAACATAGCTGCTACGAAGAAGGGTCATGTGGTCATTATTGTGAAAATCAGTGTTGCCTCATGTCCTCTCAAAGAAGAATTGAAATGTCTCGAGTTTAAACTGTTGATCGCTATTTCCAGTATTTTCGTTACAATGAGGAGGAAAAGAAACGGATCAGCTGAGCCAAGTTATGACTGATGAATATGTTAATCTTTAAATCGTCTGGCTTGTGACATGAATCAACAAAGATTTTCAAAATGATGACTACTCGATTGTTACCATTAACAAAAAATATTTTGTTATCTTTTCGCCATGTTGATGATGAATACAACGTCAAGTCGGGCAATTAATTCTTTCCAGAGTTTCCGAGTTGTTCTTCCGACTTGAGGAGGCATTCAAGTGTGCTTCCAAACTCAGAAACTCATTTGTCCGACAGCACATGAATGCAGCGTAACACTTGGCATGGTTCTCCTTGGCATACTCATCCCAGGCCTTCGGGCCAGTTGATTTAGGTCAGGCGCCACCTGACACAAGATGCATTAAAATTGAATAAACAATCAGACACTTTGCCTCTGCGATAAAAAAAAATGTGCTGAGAGAGAAAAAAACAAAAAGAGAAAGACACAAGAAACAACGGTCGTAACAAGAGCTGGAATGTTTTTATTATCTTGTGTGAACTTCTGCAAACTCTTAACAACCCTCTGAGAGAGGAACATGGGGGCAGTAAATGTGAAATAAACTCAGTGAAACATTTGAGATGGGAGAGACCATCTTTAGAAGTCCACTGTTGTCTGTTTCTGTCACAGTAGATTTCAACACAGACGTAGTTTTTACAGTTTAACAACTCAGAGCTGCTGGATTTGTTTTACTGACTGTGCAAACAAAGAGGAATTATTTTAAAAACAAACGACCTCATTTTCTGGGTGACACGATGTATCAGGTTTAGTGGTTGTTCCTGTAAATTGATCCACTTACTGTCATCTCACTGTTACACATGGCACATCCTGTTAGACATGACGAAGCACAAATAGAGGGTTTGTTAAACTCAAACTTGGCAACAAGTTCACACTTGTCTTTTGTCAGTCTTGAGATGGATTTTCATTCTATTGAACAATACATCAGCTATCAGATTCCCTCGCATACAAACACAAACAAAAGATGACCTCAGAACACTCCTAGTGGAACTCCTGGGACTTTTTATACCCTGGCAAAAAGTCAAGCTTTTGGGGGGTAGTCGTTTCTTATAAATAAGGTGTATGAATGCATGTTTGTGCTTCTCTACTGGGGCTCTTTGGGCAATGTGTAATGACCTGTGACAGTTTTAAATTAAACGGGTGTGACCTCTTCAAACAGGTGTGAAGTTTTGCACTTGCAGCACATTAATCTGCCTTATCTTCACGTGTTCTTCCGACCTGCTGGAGGAACATTTTTGTCCCCAGAAATAAAATGAAATCGGACTCACAGTTCCTCGTCATTTTTTGGTGTAAACACTGCTTTTTGTTTTCTACTGTGGGAAAGCTGTACAGGAATCAAACCCTGTTCAGTGTAAAGTGCTCACAGTGTTCCTTCAAGGCGTGGGCTGCTCAGTCTCTCCTCACTTGACTTATTTGCTCTGGCGTTCTTTGTCAGTCGTCATGAAGGCCGAGAGCGAGCACCACGGGAAGGCCGACCCCGAGGATGAGGGTGAGGCTTTCTAAGAGCCCCAGGTGTCGATGCTTGTGGGGCTCGGCTCCTGTTTGCTGCTGGAGGTCTGAGGGGGGGAGGTCTGAGAGGGGGTGCTCCGCTCCGCTGCTGACCTCAGGGAGGACGTGCACGGTGGCCACGTAGAGAAACGTCCCCGCTGAGAAGAGCATCCCCACACCTGTCGCACTGAGCTGGTTCTGAGATGAGCTGCCAGACTGCAGACACAAAAACACCAAATTCAAAATACACCAAAGCCTGAACTAAAGCTCCTTCCACACATGCACTCCTGACATTTTCTAGACAATTTCAGGACATTCAAGATCTGATATTTTCATGAACTTGACATTCACACATGGACCTCACAGCGGGAGATTATCAGTGTCATCAGTATTATCATGCGCTCTCATAACTCACAATACTCTGTCTGGATTAGGTCAGGATGAGGCGGCCCCTTCAGTCGTGGTTAAAGTTCTAAACTATAACCTGCTGCATTCAAACATCAGCTGCAGAAGCTGGTAGGAAAAAGTCGGGGTTGAAAAAAGTTTGTCCATTTGCAATCATACAGGCAGTCCTACCTGGAAAAGTCGATAAATTCCCCGGGGTGCATTGCATGTGTGAAAAGCTCTAGACTCTACAGTCACTGTCTGATGCAAGCTCTCTTACCGCGTGTAATATGAAGTAAGTGGGGATGGCGACTAGAGGCGCTGCAGCAGAAAAGGCGAGTAAATGTCCCTGGATGTATTTCTTTTCAAGGCCTGTGTGCATCAGGTAGGAGACCAAACCAAAAGCAGCAGGAGCCTACGAGAAAGAGCACAAAGTCAGGTCTTATCATTCAATATCATGTCTGATATATATATCTATATATGTGTGTGTGTGGCTGAATTGTTCCTCACCTTGTGTAGAATTACAGCAAAGAACACAATCACCTGCACCGACACTTGACCCGTGGACACTGCTGCACCCAGAGCAAATCCATCAGCTACATGCAGAGAAAAGACTTGTTAAAGGTCTCAAACATCGAATGATTCAAAACATGTTGGAGCAACTTTCAGCCTTTTTTAAACACTTACTTTTTCACATGTTGTTATTTTACAACCACAGGTTTAATGGATTGTTTGGGCTTGTATGCAATCATGGATCTACACAAACTAATCAAACTTTAAGGTGGGAGTGATGATGTTAAACAGTATTCAGAACTGAACAATCAAAATATAAAAAGGGTTGTATTCATTTTTGTGAAACCCCAAAGAAAAGGTGCAATGTGTGCATCCAACAGATGTCTGCCTTTGTGACCTGTAGCTTCTAAAAAAAAAATCTTTGTATCAGAAAATAAAATAAAACGTTGAACAGATCTTCAGACGTGTTTCTAACGGAAAGCTGCGGCGAGCGAAAGAGAGAGACAGCAGTGGTCACTGTAAACAATAGGACATGGAGCGAGAAAGCCAGAGTACACCCAAAGCCCTACCAGAGAGGGGGGCGTGGTCAGACACAGCTCATTTACATATTTAAAGTTACAGACACAGAAACAGCCTGTTCTGAGCAGGGCTGAAATAGAGGGGTTTATAGACATGATCAAATACAGGATCAGAGTGGATTTAGAACAAGAAACTTCACACACATGTTTTGAGGAGCTCTGAGACTTATTTAAACTGAAGAAGAGGAGGAGGATATGTGACCTTTAACACCAGGTTGAGTAAATCTATCTGATGGCTGCGGGGTTTGAAAAGTCATGTTTTGTTTGTTTTGCCAGAGTGAGCTAAAGCCTCCAGGCTCAGAGAAATGACCTCCTGTAAAACATAAAAGAGTCAAAGAGTCGAGAAATCACATGCCGAGTCACATGAGCTAATGAATAACTCCTGCGCTTTGTTGGGAAATTTCACTGCCTAAAGCCGGGACTTTCTGAAAGTATTTTGTGTGCATTGAACAAACACTTATGAATACAAATAAACTTTTACCTGCAGCATGAATAATCAGCCCCAAAGTAGCCGTGATGCCGACGCGGTTACAAGTTGATTGGTCTGAAATGACAAATTGCAACATGTTGATAATGAAACAGTATCTTCAGAGATCTGCCAGATGAAGCTGGAATAAGAGTTCTGCCGTCTCACCTCGCATGGAAAGGTAATTGCCGATCTGATCCACGACAAACATGAGGGTGAACCCGAAAGTTAAAGCGACGCCGATGAAGAAGCGAGGCGGGGGGCCTTCTTCTGCGGAGGTGATGTTTTTATCAGAGGAGTTCAGATCGGAGGGCGCATCAGAGGAGGAGGACGCTGCAGAGAGAGAGAGAGAGAGAGAGAGAGATGAAGGACAAGGAGAGCTTTTGATCAGATTCACACAAAAGAGCGACAGGCCGCTGCGTCTGCTTTCATCCTCCTGTGCTTCATCATCATAGGACGGTTTTACACGCCTTCATCTCAACAGCATTCACCAGAAATCTATTCATGGAGTCCAGACGGTACAGAACTGTGATGAGCAGGCCTTTAACCTGAACATTCAAATGTGAGCTGATCACTCCTCTTTCAGCTCCCAGAATGCTAAAGAATAGATTTTGTGGTCGGTCATCTCTCAACCTGGGAGGTCGGGGTTCGATCCCCAGCTCCTGCAGCTACATGTCTGATGCCTCCTTGGGCAAGACACTTAACCCCAAGTTGCTAGAAAAGCCTAGAAAACTAGAAAGACTAGAAAGGCGTTATATAAGCTCCGGTCCATCTACCATAAAGTTGGTGAAAATGCTTCTGAAGCATGATTCAAGTAAAAGCCGGTTCAATAAAGTGTGCTCTTCAAGAAGAGATTTAGAGCAGCGGTTCTAAACTCGTCTAGCCTCAGGACCGACAACTAACTCCTCCATAAGACAACCGACCCAGATTTCTGTTTTTTGTTCATCCAATCAGGTTCATTTAGTTAAAAATTGTTGTAGTTTGGATCTCAGACAGATGCAAAAAACTGCACCAAACAAACATGTTTAAAAACCTCTTCACAGACTTGTTGTTACAAGTTTTTTTTTCCCCAGGCAGCACAAACTCTGAGACTTTTTGATCCCGACCCAAAAGCGTTCTTGATATGTTGTTCAGGAACAAATAAAAAAAGGACTTTGGTGTCATGATGAAACACAGGAGTTAATAGGAGATTATACTAACAGCATGCATGAAAAATAAATAAGGAAGAGGTGTGATTCCCAGACGGACACACACAGGACAGGACTTGGAGGTTATGATAATATTTGTACACCCTGCTCACCTCTCCATGACTCTTCCAGTAAGCCCACTCCCTCAGGGATGACTATGGCCAGGGCTGTCCCACACAGGAGTCCTGCCCCCAGGATGGAGACGAACTTCAGGCTTTTCTGTAAACACACACACACACACACACACACACACATTTATTTTACTGACAAAACAGCTGCAGGGATCCGTCAGACTGTCATGGAGATAAACAAATACTGCAGCGCCAAAACTCATTTAAAAAAAACAAAACAGCAATTAAAGCGATGAGTGTGAGTGAAAAGAGGCAGAAAATAAAGTCATTTTTTATTGTCTGTTTGTGAGATCTGTAACTCGCGTAAAACTTACCTCAGACAGCTTGAATAACAGCGGAATGAATCCAAGCAGAAAACAGCCTATAAACATCGCAACAGAAATTAAAGTGATAGTTAACCCTCCGTCCATGACGATCACTTCTTCTTCTTCTTCATAAAAAAGTTGACTTGTTCTCCTACATGTCAGCGTCAGATCCTCCTGAAAGCGGACAGCCTGGTCGGTGCCGTGTTGGAACTGGGCTTCATGTGCTGGATTACAAAACGCGTAAATGCCATTCTGCCTTTCCACGTCGCGCCTCCGTCTCCTCTCTGCACCGCAGCAGCAGCTTCGCACCTCCCTCCCCAGCAGCACCCAGTATTTGAGTCTGAGAACTGTACCGACCCGCCCCCAAAGAACCTCTGACCCTCCAATCACCTGCCTCCTTTCTTCTAAGAGTACAAACAGTCCACATTAACTTCGCTGTAGATATGATGTGGCAATTTCCTATGATGACAGTTACAAGTCATCTTAGTTTAAGGAACCAGTGATAGATAATAAAGATAAGATTAAGGTTACTTTACACATAACAGGCTATATATGACACTCACTGAATTAAAGGAAGAAAGTACAAATTGTAGCCTGCTGATAAAAGAAAGCATGCACATGGGGTATTCATACATCTAAAGAACACATTTGAAACATAATATTTAGCCACATTTAAGATGTATTGTTATATGTGATTTTTCACACATAAATGTAGAAATCAAGTATATCCTCTGAAAATAACTCTGTGAGTCATGACTGTCTACAATGGGTGTAACACCCGAGTCCCACTGTCTGTGATGTTTTCAGAGTCCTATCTTCACTTTGTTTACATCGCCCGGATGGCCGGTTGACTCCTCCCCTCGTGTAGAAAAGTTGTTTAATTGATGGACTAGAGAAAAGAAGAAAAACATACTGTACTCACTGCTTAACTGTGTTTCTAGATCACGCTCATTTCAGGTAAATTTACATGCAAGAATGCATTTGAAACATATTTTTTTAGCCAAATGTAAGAGGTATTGTATTATAGAAGCTGTCCTAAATAGGTTAAGAAATTATTTAAAAAAAACAGGCAACACATTCTCATTTTAACTGTAGCCCCATTCTGCATGGATTTTAAAAGCGGAGTTCCTCAGGGCTCAATATTCGGCTCCATTCAGTACCTTAATTACATTTGCGTGGTAAAGTATAGTAAGTTCTCTGATGACACTGCTGTCACTTCTGGAAGAGACACAACATCCATGGCACAAACATAATTAATAGAAGAAATTACAAATTATAGCCTGCTGATGACAGAATTTAATGCAAATGGATTATTAATACATCTAAAGAATACATGCAACATAATTCCTAGCCATATGTAAGAGGTATTGTATCATAGAAGTTGTGCTGAATAGGTTAAGAAGTTATTTTACTACGTAACCCATCTTGCATGGAATTTAATAGCGGGGTTCCTCAGGGCTCAATATTAGGCCCCATTTCTGTCCCTTAATGACATCTGCATGGTATAGCAAAGTAAGTTCTCTTATAAACTGCGGTCACTTCAGGAACAGACGCAACATCCATGGCGCTAACAGGTAAAGTATATTTTCCATCATATGTGACCTTTAATACAGAAACATCCATGAGAGTATGCTAACTTTAGCCACATTAGCTCCTGAACATACTAGATCAAGAAAGGCTTAGCAGCTGAATGTGGAGGTAAATTAAACAGCAGTACTTTGATATCGCTGGACTTGTTCTGCGAGTGTATAAATGTGGTATTCTTTCAAATGTTACATACTGTTGCTTAAAGTGACTAAAACACAGGAGAATAGCGGCAGTATTGAAATGAAACTCATACTGTTGACATTCTGATTAAATACAGTTTTATTCTCAAAGAGCTAGGAGAGAAGTAAAGATCTATACAGTAAATATCCGGTTTATAAACGGCCCTTTGGAAGAAAAAGAAGAGAAGAAAATGAGACTGTTGGTACTCCTGCTAGCTAGAAAAATATAAAACTAAAACAGGCAGAGCACGTGAACACATTTTTGAGGCTGAGAGACAATTCACCAAACATGATGAAAACACTGAAGAAGAAATGAGCGCAGGACTTCTACTAGAGAGCTCGGCCGTTAACATAAAACGATCCTTTTTATTTCCAGTGAGTCGCACTGTCGACACAGACTTTATGAAGAGGATCTAAAATCATGAAGAGGAAGCTGAATTTGGAAGTAGCAGAAGACGACGGACACCATCAGACTGACAATTCTAAATTGAAATGCGATGACATAGAACAGGACGACAGTAAGTTTGGTTACCGTATAAAATTTCAGGTCAACAGGTGGACTGCCCTTTTTTAAAGCTGTGAATACAGCCATCACACAGCCGCTTAAGCCACTTTTCATCTTACAAAAAGTTGTGGAATTAACCTACATTCAGCGTTTCAACACGTGTTAGACAAAACAGGACGATGAATATCTTCTCCTCAGAGCTGGAAAGTTTGTTATATTCTGACATAACACATTCAGAGACTTCAGGACATCTCAGAGGTATAAAAAAACAAAGAGGTATTAAATATAAAAATCGACTTATCATGACGAGAAGCGCCCCCGATGGATACCAAAACAACAAACAAACGTGTGACACTTTTATATCAACGGGGGGAAAAACGATGGAAACATGTCAGCTTCATCTTTTGTCTCTCTCTCTCTCTCGCTCGCTCTCTCTCACGGAGGCGTGTCCTTCTGTCAATCATCTAAGTGAAAGTAAGATTAGTGCACGTCTCCCACAACAGTCCTCTGAGCAGCTCAATATCACATCATTTTATTATTATTATAATAATTGGTCCCTAGTGACAGACTGTAGTGCTACTTTAAGTCCAACAGGGGGCAGCTCATAGTGTTGTTTCTGACATTACTGTTTAAGCTCATATTTTTGTCTGGTGCTGTTTATTACGGCCTAACAAGAGAAGGAATATGTTAAAGGGATAGTTTGGATGTTTGTGTCCTCCAGTAGATGGCGCTCAACATCATCTCTGTCTGGGGAAGCTCCAGTGGCGTTCATACACGAGGGCGAAGCTAAAGTGCCTAGCATCAAGTATTCGTCCTCGTTCAACTTTCCACATCTGTTGTCATAAAACAGCTGCTACTTCATGTGGATTTGTATCAGTTCTGCACATTTTAAAGAAGGAGGGACGATGTGAAGCAGTGTTCAAATTGATCTATAAACGAACGCAATTAAAGCTTTGAGTGTTTGAGAAAAGGTGCAACTGATTCCATTCGGTTGACTCGTTTGTTTTGACTGCTAAGGTATCACATAAGGTCATTATAATGTTCAATACTTCAACATTGAATGTTTTAAAACAATGCAATCTCCAACGTTCAGGTAACTAATTGATTGATATAAAAAAATGACTGAATATCTTCATTTTTAACCTGAAGTTGCTGCGAGTAAAAGAAAGAGGATTTTATTAACTGCACAAATACAAACGTTTCCAAAGAATTCATGCGACTTAGTGTCCACCTAGCGTTTCTTTCTGAGCGCCAGCAACTTTTTATCAATTATTTTCAACGAGTAGAGAGCGTTTGCTGCAGCAAGCAGCCGCCCAGAGAAAAACCACTCAGAGCGCTAAACTTGGAAATATTTCTACTTTTCACAAAGGCACTGGTAACATCACCAACACTCTTTTCCAAAGTTATGATATTCCCCGTAGTCTCCCCGCCTGCTCAGATATCACCCTTCAATATGTCAACAGAGCTTGTATCGTTTTTAGATGAGGTTGAAAAAGATTTTGAAGCATTGAACATTTTGACAACCTTCAGTAGAAGAACAAACTATCGCACCTGTAGAGTAAGTATTCTAGGAAGAGGAACTGGAAAGGGAACCTTCAGTTTTTAGGGGATAAATCCTTCAGAAGAAACGTTATAAGTTATTTATTTTCAGTGTCAGAGGTCGGCTGCATCATGTCAAGATTTGCAGCGTGTCTCTCTCGTGAGCGGCCTTCTTTAAGATTCAATATGGTGTCGCTAAAGTTGCGCAATTCCCGTTAAACAATACAACTCCTAACTAGCAAAATGAGAAAGTGTAACAATGTTCAGAGACCACTGGTACAAGAAGCAGCTAGGTTAAGTGTCTACGTACAAGAATTAAGATCGAGGAGGACCAGACGGAGGGCTGCGTGACGAGAGACGCCTTCAGAGCTCGTCAGCAGAAACTGAACGGCATTAAAAAAAAAAAAATAAAAAAAAAATAAGAATCTCTACATACAGACGTAAACAAATGAGAACAGATAAGAGAAGCCGTCACATTAGGTATCATCTGAAACTGACCCAGAAAAAAAAAAAAAAACAGCCTTTCTCTCCGACCTCTGAGCAACGCAGCAAAAGGATCCGCAGGCTCCTGGCCTCCGGTCCTCCTGCAGCAGCCGTGCAAACGTTCCCCCCTACAGGAGGCAGCTTCAGTAGCAGCAGTCCACAGCAGACCCGACAAAAAGGCTCAGAGACTGAACCACGCCATCAAGTGTCTTAGTAATGTAGTGTGCGCCAAGATATACACGTTATCTTCTTCCACAGTTTTTAGGGGCGTTTAGCATTTACAATAAATACCATGTCAAAAAGGATTTATCAAGAGTCCAACGTTTTGCAGCGTCAAAGCATCGAGGAGTGTTAGTAGTAGCGATGATTTTTTTGTTGTCCTTTTTTTTTCTCGTTTTGAAAGGCTTTGACGGATTTGGAAGAACAGTATTTGAACATCTGCATTCACAAAGCGACGCGGGGATGTGGGAACTCTCGTTCTCCTCCAACGCCCGCTGCTTTTACTTTTACAGAGAAAGTAGTGCAGACAATTAAGAGATACTGGCAAAAGGACTTCAGGTAGATCCCTCCGCCCTTTTGAACCGGAAGGCATGCTGTACAACAGTACCTTCGGGGAAACTCGAGCTTATCGGACAGGTTCTCTTTTTCAAGTGCAATAATGTTAAGGAAAAAAAAAAACAGACAGAACATCACTCCCAATACAAGACGAGGCAAATTCTTCATTTGTGCAGTAGTGTCTTTTCTCATTGGGTCCATGTATGTGCATGATTCTGGGATGTGCCTCGGGTTTATCAGAAGGAAGTCACCGCCCTTGCATTATCAGAGTAGATTCCCTCTGTAGGTACATAAGACGTTAGGAGTCCTTAAACAACAATCCGTTAAATCCTTAGTAGACAGTGTGCTTATGTTAGTGTCAAAGTTCCACCGCGGAGGTTGAGATGCTTCGGAGAACTATCGAGTCAGTTCCTTGTTTGTTTCACAGATTCAGTGCAGTCGTCGGGCTAAACTTTAAGGGGGATTCGTTTGTGTCTGAGGCAGTGTCAGTTCCGCACTTCATGGTCAATGAGGCTGTCCTCACCAGACTGGAAGTCCTCATTCAGGTTATTTTCCACATTGATTATTTCCTCGTCCTGCGAGGACCCCTGGCCGTCTTCCTCGCCGCTGCCCGAGTTGGCCTCCTCTAAAGTCGGGTCTTGAAGTACCTGAGCGATGTAGCTTTGCTGCAGAGGAGAGAATAAGAGGAAATGTTAGTTTGTGTTTCAGCCATTAAGCCGTTTTTCTTTCTGTGATGTGATGTCGTCTTTTTCTATTCTCCTTTGTATCATCTGAATCTTTAATCATGTGATCGTTATTCCAAGTGTCATTTTTAGAGATGCATGATATGTGTAAGGTTTACACAAAGCTGTTGTAAACCCAGCATTGCATCGCGCTGGCTTCACATACAAACAGGAAGCAGCAACAACTGGCAGGTTTTCAAATTAAATGTTTGAAACTGAAGTGTAAGAGCAGCGGTTACGTCTTGTTTGTGGACACTTCTTACAGTTCAGTCTGAACGTCTTCAAAGTGAGACGGTGACGGCTGAGAATGTTTAAAGTGCCCAAAGATCTTTAGTGATCAGTGATGTGGATCGGCGTCGTCAGTCTGATATCTGATCTGTAAATTACGACAATATTGGACCCGATACTGACATAAGATCAGACCGCTCCCATCTCTAGTTATTGTACTGCTTTAATTCTTCTACACACTCCTTCCATATATAAAGAGTTCAAGGCTCGATAAAAGGTGACTGGGGGGAAAAGACCTAAGGGGTCAAGCCCCTTCACAAACAAGTACAACTGATTTGGGAGTTAGCCCCATGTTCTTACAAGCTTTAGCACTTTGTCTCTTCTTTTTTCCAGTGTTTGATCTGCAGGCTCGTATTGTTACCAAATAAACAAAGTGAATACACACCGCTGTGTTGGAGGTGGTGAAAGTGTGCACTGCTTGCCCATTCTCGACCCCGTCCACCTGGTTGTCAATCTACGAAGAAGAGAAAAACACATTAAACACAAGCAGGTGGATGAAAATGCTGCAGCTGAATTAAAAAAAAATGAATATAACACATTAATTGGTGACTTTTTTTACCTTGTAGTTGTGAGCGCTGAGATATTTAAAATGTCCAAAACAGACGTGAGAGAGGCAGATGATGATTGTGATGATCAAAACGATTAACGTGAACATGGACGTTGCAGCTGCGAACCCTGAAGAGAGAAAACAGATTGATCTCTGTGCAGCAGGTGCTTGTACTTTGCAATGCCTCTTATGCTGTGAATATGATTCAGAGTGTGCATGAACTGCAGCGGCCTGTAGGGGGAGCCCTCGTCTCACCAGAGCGAACAGTGGAGAAGAAGAGAAGCCAGAAGAGACAGAGGATAGGAGCGGCCACCACTTGGTTGACGGCTCCAGAGTGGATCTTTTTGTCCAGTTTGGATGGCAGGTAGGCGTAGTACATGTTGTACCTGTCAGCGAGGTGTTTCAGCAACATGTACATCAGGCCTGCACAGAGAAGAGCAGACAAAACAATTACTGAAACTAATCCAATTACATCAGCCGATAAGCTTTTTGTATTAAGAACAGAACCCCACAGAGTGCTCCTTGTGTGTCTGCCAATCAGCACTCTCCATCTGAACATGTGACAGCAGTGACCACCATCATAAACCGACAGAAACTCACCGAAAGGGACGATGATTGGACAGGTGATGCTGTAGGTCATGACCACGGTGAAGACGCACATCATCCAGGCATAAGCGGCCCCAAACTGGAACTCGTAGGCTTGGTGCTATGAACACAAATATCGAAGAAAAATATTTAATAAATCTGTCATTTTAGAGTTGTAACAGGACGTGTCATGTCGTGGTTGACGACATGTTTATCGTTGCCATGGATACACTGGATGATACATGAAAGGCCACTGATTAAGGAAGCGTGAGCTGCTTCTGAAAGCTGCCGTTTTGTTGCTGTGATAAAAACGTCATGTACATTATACTCTGATACATTAGCTCGTCTGTAAACATGATCTCTTCCTCAGGTCGGTTTCATCCGGTCGTCAACGCTGAAATCGGGGTAGGAGGGGGAGTAGCAGAGAGGATCACTCCCACGATTCCCCGCCAGCCTCGACGTCATCTTTTTGTTTTTGTTTTGATCGAGAGCTTCCTGTCTGACTGAAGACACTCTTTTTTTCCCCTCAGTATATGTATTTCAGCGTCTTGAAGATCGCCCACCATTCCACCCGTTAGTTCCCTGTGGTCATAAAAGTCTAATATATATATTTCTTTATCTGATTTGACTCTGACCATGATGTGCTTATTTTGTCTGTGTATGTTATTGAACAGCACACTTTGGTCATCTCTGGTAGTTTTTAAAAATTTGCTCTATAAATAATCAAATTTATTTGATTTGAAATCCCATGTTCTGAGTTTTTGATTTATCAACCTGTCTTCTTTATTTCCGTTTCTTTATTAGCTTGTTAATTTGTGCAGAATCAGAGTACGAGTTAGTGGAAGACAGGAATGAAACACAAGAAATGAGTCTTAAAAATTCAATATTTGCATCATGTGAAGCTGATTAACACAATTAAACAGTATCCTCAAAAAAAATCCCCTTTTCTATGAAGCTGAATAAACTGACGTCTTTGTGTATAGTGTTGTTTATTTGTAAATGGTTAACAGGACCTGTGCTGCTACACACTACAAAGCAGGGAGCGCATCAGAGCGGTTCAGGGTTCAGTGCCTTGCTCAAGTACTTGAGAAGCACCTGCTCCAGCTACCAGACCAACATATCATAGTCCGCATCGGGACTTGAACCAGCAACCCTCCGGTTCCCAACCCAAGTCCCCACAGACTGAGCTACTGCCCCCACAGTTTCTACATTTGATGTGTTGTCTTAGTGCTATTTTGTTATTTTATTTACGCCTCAACTTTGTAGGAAATGAAGTTGTACATGTTCAGGGAGAAAAACGAGTTAAACTAATCAACTAAATAGCCCATGGACTCGTCAATGATTTAAACATATTATGCATTGGACACACTAACCCTCTTGACGTTCCTCCTCTCTGCTGCAGAGCGAGCCAGGCAGAGACGGATCATGTACATCAGTAGACCGGGTATCCTCAGCAGGTCCATGGCGTTACCGATGAATGCGGACGCAATGACGTAGTTCACAAAGAAGGCGCCGTTGTCAGGAAGGAACACACACCTTGATTCATATGAAGAAAAGGAAAAATCTGTATTGCTGTAAATATAAAAGAACCATCATGCTTCATCTCCTGCAGCATCCAAAAGTTTGTGTCACTTACTCAAATCTGATCTTAGCATCTGCCAAGAATTTTTTGTCAAAAAGCCAGCGGAAGAAAACGTCCAAACTGTAAAAAAAACAAACACAGAGAGGATCAAATGTTAATGAGAGAAATGATCAAAAGCAGCCAATAACTTTGCATTTCAACATTTTGAAATAAAATCCTGTACCTGCTGAGTCCGAGAGAGGGCAGCAACAAGACCATAAAGATCAGGAAGGTGTAGCATTTATGCATCGTGGTCCTGTTCTCTCCTGACCTGCAAACACAGAGGAACATTAACACACATTAGAGGGATGGTCTTTTAAATCACACAACTGCTGAAAGAGAAAAATAAAGTGTAAAACGTACCGGGTCCAGTGCGCTTCAAAGAAGGCAGAGTAGTAAACAATGGTAGGAAGTAAGGCGGAGAAGGACCACAGAAGGAGGGTGGGGAAGAACTGGGTGACGATTGGATTCTAGAGGACAGAAAAGAGAAACATGAATATGTGAGGTGTGAACCTGTCTCTGAGAAAGACGGTGTATGCTTGCAGAGGTGTGAACTTATAACACTCAGAGCCTGATGCACAAAAGGATTGCGCAGCTTTTGCACCCGCTAAACTCAAGACAAAAAGAAACTGTCTGATTCCCAAAACAGACAGAGGGTTAAATGGTCCACTAACTGCCCTGCAGAGCAAACAGAGTCTGTGCCGTTTGCCCTTATCTGAATGAGCCATGAAGTATTAATGTGGAAAAACTGGCCCCTATCTATGCAAATCAGCATCATTACAAAAAAAAAATCATCTCTTAACACACCTGCACTAATATCAATAGAGTGAAAAAAAATACTTTCCAGGAGACGTTCTGAGGCGGTCTGGAGCCGTTAAGCACGACAAGGATGAACGTGTTGTTTTATTTCTTCGAGATGTCCCTGGTCGCTTTATTCCAGGAGGACGATATGTTTTATACGGTGAAACTTGTACTAAATCTTTCAAGTCTGGCCTCACAATAAACTTAAAAAAAAGAGTCATCTCGTCTCCCAGCTCTTTGTGTTTATGTGGACAGAATTGAGCTCCGTCAGCTTGAGAGTGCCGCTCCGTGGAGAGTGAAGATGCAGATAGCTTTCTCTCTACATTTAGACTCAAAATGAGAGAAAACTGCAGGAAGCAGGACGACTTTGTTGGGTGTGTTTGCGTCTGATTATCATTCGTGCTAAATGCTTTGTGATTTAGAGCTTGAGAGGGAGCAGATGAGCTCCATTTAAAAAAAAAAATTTTTTTAAGCTAAATCCATTCTTGATGAATCCGGTCCTCAGTGGGGTTGACGTCACAAGCGTAAAGATATTCATTCAATCTGACAGAAAAAACAGGTTTAAACACGTTTCACACTCACATTGAGATACTCCACGGGTTTGGTGACGTTGAACTTGTCCATGGTGGACACATTGAGATACTCCACGGGTTTGGTGACGTTGAACTTGTCCATGGTGGAGATGATGATGGCGGGGGTGGTGAGGAAGAAGAGGAGGAGGAAGAGGACAATGTTGATGATCAAGCAGCGGAGCCACCAGGAGACTCCTCCCACTGACAGATGCTCCCTGTTGGATAAAGGTTATGCAGCGGTTAAAACGGACGCTGGGCGATGACCTGTGGTTATGGACACAGCTGGTCTGTAAAACGATACCGCAGCTCAAAAACTGGTTCATAAACTGGACTGAGAAGAACTCTGCAACTCTGATTATTCACATGTGCGACAGAAAGAGCTTTACAAGTCGACAAGTCTGTGTTTGTTGAATCCTGAATTAAGAGCCAAAAAGGAACCGCCCTTCAAACTCCAGATGTTGCATAATGAGCAGTTTGCAGACTGAATTTGTGACCTTAATGTGTTCTTACCAGTAGACATTTTGTGGATCAGGGGCATAGCTGACGGTCCAGTTTTGTGTGTGGAGCTTGGGACTGAACTGAGAGCTCTTTGGCTCCCGACGACACTGACAGCCCTGACACTTACAGGCATTGAAGTCTTTCAAGATTCTGGAAGAAAAGATCCACCCCAATAAAAATACCAGATATTAGACTCCAGCAAGGGAATTAATAATCAGTAAATTCAACTTCAATAAATACTCACATTGCAGTTATGGCCTCGTTCTGAAAGGTGACAAAGGCCATTCCTAACGGCTTCCTGTTCACCTTTTCTCTCTCCTTCCTGTAGTCATCTTTAAGTTGAGACTCCAGCTTGGTGTAGTAGCCCACTGCTTCTTCCTGTGGAGGACATAGACAACTAAGTCTTTCATGTTTGTTTTTAGTTTAACTGTGAACCTAATTTCCCTTATTTCACATTGCAGTTGAATCAATATCACTTTTTAGACATCTCCTGACATATATGGAGTTTTTAACATATACATTTTTTTCACACTGACGCCAGCACAATAGGAAGATTTTTGCATAAAGTCAGGTATGTGAGGTATTCTGGACAATTCCATAGACTGTAAATATTAATGGACGAAGCCTGAGTGAAGTCAGCAATCCGTTACAGGGCAGGGGGTTCTGGAGGTTGATTGGCTGCAGCCGCCATGCTGGAAATGGTGTCTCAGCCAAACTTTCAGTCAACCTAACGACAGGCTGAGAGCTGGAGCTGAGGCGGGTTTAAAGCCTCCTGACAAACTGTTACATCCAGCCGCCTGTCAATCAGGTCAGCTACACACCTAACTATAGATAGCACCTATCGTTCCTAAAATCAAAACTTGTGAGTTGTCAAAAAATATCATTACAAGGGCACAAACTGTCATTACAGCGTCGGACATCGCTACCCTCTGTCATCCTTTATACAACACACCCTGACTCCTGAGACCCCCCCACCCGTCCCCGCTGTGAGGTGCATATGTAAGGGGCCAGGCAGAGACGGAGGAAGCGCCTGTCCTGAGATTTGAAGAAATGATCAGGAGTGCATGCGGGAAAAGGATTCAGTTTTTAAAATGTCAAACTACAGCCTGCAGAATTAAAAAGAATAATATCATTTGAGAAAAGCTTTTTTTTTAAGTTTCTAATAATCTGTGTGGTATTTTGTGTCTTGGAGTTTTAACATCATGGGACTCTTTTAGTCCATGAGCTTTGAAGATTCACCAACTCATCAATAAAGAAATTACTTGGGAAAAATTTCTAAATGAAACCTCACCACACGCACGCACACGTGCACGCACACGCAAACAGCATTGTTACTCTTGATGCACGTCAGCAATACAAAACTCAATACAGCCTCATACAACAGTACAGCCATAAATAAAACAGTACAAGGAGGAGCATTGTAAGTACAACAAAAATACAGTGTACGTTGCTTAGATCTTTTCTACTCATCTCTGATCCTCCCCATGAATCTAGAAGTGAAATTTAAGGTAAGACTGATTCTTTATCTTTCCATTTAAAAACATTCAGTACAGTGTGAGCTTGTAAACATGTTTTCCCAGAGTGTATTGTTTTGAGATAAAGCTGTGATAGGACGAGTCTGACCTGCTCACAGCCTTTGATGATGCAACAACAAAGGTGTCCGCAGGGCTTCGGATTGATCATGGTTGTGATGTGCTCTTTGGCCTGCAGGTCAACGAAGAATTTCTTGCTGCGCTCGGTCTTCTTCCTGCATGCAAAGACAGATTTACTGAATAAGCTCATTCCTGCAGCAGCCAGAGAGACGCTTTACAAGCACACCAGAGAATGCTAACAGGACGAGACACACACGTCGGTTCAAACACTTTTACCTTTCAGAGTTGAGATACATCAGTCTTGCCACATTGTAACAGATCCGAGCTTCCAGTACAACACAGTTTTCATACGCCTGTCTGTGAACAAAAGGAGCAGGGAGCCACAAAGTTAAAGACAGGGAAAGCTTCAAAAAGCCCTCATGTGAACATGCAGGACTCAGCACAGTGTGTTTAAAGCAGATGACATATCTCTACTACATAAAGTGTGTTTACATGGATTTGAGTATCAGGGGTTTTAAGTATCCTGCTTCTGTGTTTGTGCACGTAACCATCAAATCCAGATTTCAGAAACCAGGATAAGCCCTTGCCAAAATTTTGAGAAACCCACTTCTGCTACCTGGAGAATTCTGACAGAAAACGAGAGACCGTACATGTATACGCCTTACCACGTTTTTTTGCCGACTACCTGGGAAAGCGCCGCCTCAGCCAAGTGACCTATCAGCAAAACAAACATGGCGGCTGCAACGAGAGTGTTCTACTTCTGGAGCGACGAATAAACTGAGTTTCGTATTTCGATTCAAGTTTCAATTGGAGAAAGCATCATGCAGTGGTCTTATTCTTCTCTGATTTTAAAGTTGACTCAGATTGTAACACTCTAAACGCCATTAAGCTGAAACGCTTTGCTGTTTTCCCACTCTTTTTTCCTTACCTTTCCACCTTAACCTCTCCCACTCAAGTGTTCCTGTAACCGCCTCAGAAACCCCTCCACTACCAAACGGAGGTAAGCTGCTCCACTGTTGTTTTTATCTGCAATTCGTCCCTCCCACAGCACACCTTGTGTTCCTAAACATTACCCGACACACTGTGAGAACGCCAGCTTCTGCTCATAGTTTGTTTCAGTTTGTGCTGTAAAAAATAAACATCAAAGGTGCCTTCTCAAAAAAGATCAGAAACTGGGATACTCGCATTTATCAAGAGTGCATGTGAACAGCAAATCTTAAATATGATTAAAACCTGAATAAGGGGATATTCAATTCCATTGTAAACACACTGATTATAATTTCATTTGTAAGTCAAAATAAAGGTTAAAAATACAAAGTAACAGATGTTCATGAATTCTTTTACTCCTGATGTTTCTTTCTTATTTTTGGTACTTTAACACAGAATCTATTTTTACAACACAGGAGCAAAAAATAAGATTCTGGTTAGCTCTGTTTGCATAAGTGGGAAGTGAGGCAAACACCCACTCCTCAGTCTTTGACCATCCTGACACATGACTTGCATGATCTCGCTCATCTGGCTTCGATTATGGATAATTACACATATAGGCCTGTCATTGTCTGATTCAGGCCGTATGCAGAGCTGCTTTTTTAACAGGAAAGAGCACGGCTCTCATACGCCTAAATACAGTCACTAACTAGTTAACTGCTGTTCCAATAGAGCGGATGGATTGAAGCGTGCTCAGATACTAACTGTAGAGTGACGATATGACTGATCCTGACTTACTCAAAGTGCTGCTTTATCTCAGTCTCCTCGGCATATTTGGAGATTCCATTGACGAATAAAGTGCGTTTCACCTGCATGGAAATGAAGACAGAAGAATTAGGAACAACCGCATGTAAGGAGTGTGTTAATCAGTCATTTTCTCAAGCCGTGCCACCCACCAGGTCATCCTCCTTGTAGTGCATCTTGGAAGTGTGCCGTCGCATGCTGTACACCGTCAGTAACAGGTAGAGAAATGCAAAGATGGTGTGCAGCCACAGTAGAGTATTGCTGAGGAAACAAAGGGAAACAAGGGATTCAGTGAGAGCAGCAGAAAGGATAAGATTCATCGTGTAGCTTCAATGAAGTGTTTAGTGTGTTGTGACCAACTAAAAGAAGAAGAAGTACTCACTCTGCATTCAGATTTGCTATAGTGGTTCGCCCAAAACTATAGGCGTTATTTTCTGCAAAGGAACAAGAAAGAAGACTTCAAACTTCACTCACACATAATACAGGTATTATAGATGTCTATAATTCAGGGGGCTAGCTGCTAGCTAGCTTAACCCTGATTTGCTCCCGCTGTCAGTTGTCGGCATATGAATGTGTATGAATGGGATTAGTTATGTCTGATGGTCACTTTACACAGCAGCCTCTACCATCAGTTATGAATGTGTAGGTGTGACCTGCGGTGTAAAAGCGTTTTGAGTAGTCTGGAGACTAGAAAAGCGCTGAACAAGTTTAAGTCCATTTAGCATCTATCATTAGAATTTTAAAAGATAACACATACTTTTCTCAACTTTCAAGGACCCTCCGGTGGTCATTTCCAAAATACTCACCAAGTAGGTTTCCTGAGAAGTTAACAGGAAGGACGATGCCCACAGAGAGCACACCGACCACGACCAGCAGGCCAATGATGTGTCGCTGAAAGGACAAGTAGTGTACCGCATCCTCGCCACACTTCTCCCTTATCTCTTCATCCCTGCACGATGACACAGCGACAAAGTCAACAGAGCAATTAAAAACAACAATGAGTAAATAGTAACAACAAGGGTTCCACGGATTCTTTTGTTTTCAAAGTGCTGCGAGTAGGTTGACTCACTTGATGCGGAAGATGGCAGTCAGCCAGGAGCAGAAGCCCTTGAAAAATAAAGGAAGTGTTTTAACAGCAACAATATGCCATGAACTTTATACAATAGATGAAAAGACAATGTATTTGATGTTTTCACAGTGGCAGACTTACTGTATCTCTCTGGTCGATGTCTACTGAGCTGGAAATTGAGGTAAGCCGCTCGTAGCGTTCTGGTGTATCTGATGTCAAAGCAGAGGCCACGCTGCACAGAAAAAACAAAAATACCAAACATCAACACATAACCTGAAGGGCTGTTAGTTCCTGATGACTCGGGGATTACCATCGGTTTGGACAAGTTCACACCACAAAACAAACATACGCCCCGGAAATGAGACTGAAGAGATTCACCCCTGTTTACCCTGTGTGGGCTTGACACATGATTTGTGTTGGGTTAACCATTCAACCACATGGGAAAATCTCTGCAGCCACATTTCATGCAGCGTAAGCCTACTTTACACAGGTTGAAAAACACCATCACTGTCAGAGGAAAGGCTGAGATGAAGAAGTTAGGAGGCTAAGCTCTACAGAGAAGAACAATCACAGAGGAAATGGCAAACCAGCAATCATTGATAGGCTGATTTATGGAGCGCATCCAGCAAAGCCTCAGGTACTCCTTGAGTACGGCTTTATGGTCTTATTTTAAAGACAGTATGACATAAGGTGTCAGGTCATGTCAGGTCGCTTTACACATAATTAGAAAGAAAATCTAAGGAGGACCCAGACTCTGAGGAATTCCAACATTGATTCAGTGCTTGATACTTTATAAAAGTATGACGTCACCAAGGGATCTAAGAGACTTCTAATGGAATGAGGAGAGAGCCTGCGGCTGTAATCCACCGTCAGTGCTCCTCTCACATTCCTGTAAGGAGTAGGTACGGCTCATCTCAGCACTAGTAGACAGGAAACTGTGGGAGCACCATGTTAGGGCCTGTCTATGAACAACCATCAGGGGAGAATTACCTCTCCCTGTAAGGATCCTGTCCGCCCAGCTCATGCGATGCACTCACAGAGAAGAAGTCCATGCTTGATAAAGAGGTCAATACACAGATTAGCGTACACACAGATCTGATTAGGACAGTGACAGAGGACAGAGACACCCAACAGCAGACATATGAGCGGTACAGAAGGGGGAAGAACGATTAGGAGCCTGGTACTGGGAAACGCCTGGAGGAGGAGGAGGAGGAAAAAACACAGAACCATCAGGAGTGAAAACAGGCTGAAAACCCACAGCGGCCTGGGCAGAGAGGATAAGAGTTATGAGTTATGTCAATTACAGAGACGGGGGGGGGGGGGGGGGGTGGGGGGGTGGAGAGAGAAGAAAAAGTTAGTGAGTGTACAATACGGAGAGAGGGGAGGACCTACTATTCCCGATCATCCAGGCGACTGTACCGCTGATCCATTCTTCTGGTGAAAGGAGAAGCAAAACAAAGCTATTCAGCTTAGTTGAGATAAAAATGTTCCTGTTGGCCCTTTAAGTGTGCTGGTTCAGAAAAGCAGGGGAGTTTATTACAACAGTCATATCTGTGACGGCTGCTTTTACTTTCGCTTTGCACAGCCATTTTAAATGTATAGTATATTAACCCTTTTAGCTGCAACATTTAATCCATCAAAAGAAAGAAACATCCAATTATTTTGATAATCCCTTTTTATTTTTGGGGGAGATATTTCCAGAAAAACTTCAAACATCAGCTGGTTCAAGTTTCTAAAATTGAAGGATTTGCTACTTTTTGTTATGAGGTAATATCTTTGTACAGATTCTACATACTGGGGGGGTTTGAATTATCTGCATGGGAAGTGTTTTACATTTCAGTAGGCTTTTTTTGTATGCAGGAGAAACAATCTCTATGGAAAGCAAAAGCAGGCGAAACGCAATCCCTGAGAGTGACACACCAGCTCGCATCACGTAATCTGACCATGATTTATTTATCTCTGTAAACTGATATCTGAATCAAAGTGGAGCTAACAATAAAACACATCAAACATTTAAACTCGAGCCACAGATCTTTTTGACGTTGTGTCTCAAAAGCCAATCAGCGTTTAGATTCCCCGACTATCTGAAAAGCATCAGAAAGTTATCGATCCGACCTCCGTTCAACACACATTTTAAAAGTTTTCTTCTTCTGTTGACAAAGCTTGACTTTTTTTTACAAATCTGCATCATGATGTTGTTATTGAAAACGTAAGACCCGTTAATTGCAAAGTAAATCACATGAAGATCACTTTCTTTTTCAGGCTCATGCAGCCGAAGTGAGCCACAGTGAAGCCTCTGTGTAACTATTATCTTCTGTTGACCCGAGACTCACGAGAAACAGATGAAAGGTTGCTACTTCAGGGCATGTTATGGACAGAAGAGATGACGCCGTTACAGATGTAAACGCTGCACAGAAAAGGCCAAAGTCTTGCCTGTGGGTTGTTTAACATTCTGCTGGCTACACCAGAGTCAAAGGGGAAGTGACATTGCATTCTGTTTGCATGAGTGTAGGCAAACTTGTATGACTGAGTTTTGCCTTGTTATTTCTTTTTTGTTTTGTTTTTTTAATCTGTATTGCTCTCTTGTTTCCTGTACAGCACTTTGGTCAGCTGCTGCTGTTTTTAAATGTGCTTTATAAAAAAATGTGATTGATTGATTCTGAAAAAGTTGTTCGTTAGCCCCAAATCCTTTCATTTGTTTCACCATGAAACCCCAAAATCATGACCTCTAAAAGTTGAACAAAAGAAAAATAAAACTCACAACTTGTGAGCAATTTGATGACTAATGATTTTCATAGTGAGGTTTCAGATTCACTTTGCAGATGTTACAGGAGTTCAACAGACAGACGCTCATCTGCTGTCAGCTCTGTGTCATGAGACAACACACTACACTTCCCGTCTGTTACAAAAGTGTCTCATGCTGCCTAACCCCCCCCCCAAGCCTCCCACCGTGTTGCAACCCCGCTCTCCGCTCACATGCAGCTGCAAAAACAGTGAAGCTGCAACATCACTCAGACACAGCAGGGGGATGTAGGTGATGGAGCACTGGGTCATGTATTTTCCAGGGTTCACAGTCAATGAAGTCTGTTAAAAATGTCAGATCTTCATCGTTCTTTCACTTCATTAGTCCGATTAGAAGGAGTTCAAAAAGAGGAGGGGGATCAGTTATGCCTCTTTGGCTGCTCCAACACCCATTCGCATCATCAGATCAGTAATACATCTAGCATAATATTATCAAGCAATAATGGAGAACCAAGACAAAGACTGTGGCCTTTAAGTGGTCCTGGAAATCGCTATTATAATCGCTTTTAGTGACTAAGTGTTTGCTTTTCTTTCTCTATTTCTGGCTCATTTCAACAGTTTGTCTCAAAGTGAGGAAACCATGTTACAAGTGTTACAATGTGAGAGGGCATTATTTCCATTGAAAGGGAAACTGCTGACTCGGACTCCCCGTCTGGAGAATATTCATGTGACGTCTGCGCCTGGAAGCAAACTTACTCCAAACACAAAACAAGATTTTTTTTTTTTGTGTCTAGCATCCAGAATGAACAACAACTAAAAGCAAAATAGATGGTTGATATGGTTGATACCCTACGATGCATCAAACAAGGCTTTCATTATATTTTTGTCCCTGTTTTATTCAGTCTGACTCTTTATCATGCAGAGACATTAAGCACGGGCCTGCAAAAAGTGCAGTCTCATCGTGATCAATTATCAAGATGTCAAACAGTGTTACAAAGATCAGGTATCTAAATAATTTCATATGTACACACAGTAGCTGTAGGTATTAAAACTTTCCATGGCTCCTTACAAATCAGAAAGTCCTAATAACGGCCTGAGCAATGTGATGTTATTACCTGTCAGCGTCAGTCACCAGAGCCAGGCGCCCATAGTCCCAGGCTACTTTTCTCAAGAAGGAGAACACAACCAGCAGCATCTAAAAGAAAAAAAAAAAACAGTGGCTGTAAACACTTCTAGTCACTTTATTTACATTACAGAGACCTGACGAACAAAATGTCACAGAACTGCTCGGTGGTGTTTATCCTTGAAAAACACTTTTCTGGAAATTTTACATCAATGCTGACGGCCACCAAGAAAACCCAAAACCCAAAAAGCAGCGTTGTGGAGGACTGGACATTATCAATTTAGTAACATTTTGCAGAAAGTGCTGGTAGTGAAATAACCTCAACATTTGTAGAGATTTTGTGTAGTTATAAACTGACACTACACATTTTGAGCCATTTAAGGGAAGCTGCAAGTCGGTGAATCGAAAATCTCACAACAAAAATCTAACATTTCTCACTATGAAAGCCTAAAAGGAATTAAAAAAAAAAAAAATCAAGACCGGTTTTGGTCTCAGGTAAACTCCAGGAAGCTGGATTGTCCGCTAACATGTTAAAAAATACTGGGCGATAGATTTTTCATTTTTTTAATTTAGAAATTGTATAGTTGAAGGTATAGCTATTTATATTTTTTTTTCTCAAATTTCTAAGAATTGGAGGAACTTATTTTCAATTTATCTGACTGAAACCTTCTTCACACTCGCACAAAACTCCTGAAAATCTCCTGAAGTTTTAAGGGTGAGCTGCATGTGTGAACACAAACAGCAGAGGTTTTCCCCTCGAGTGAGTGGGAGGGGGTGGTGACGTTTATTCCCTGCGATCGGTGCACGACCACAGGCCGTCTGCACGCAGCTGGTATGATCTCAGTGCACGTAATGAAACTGCTGCATTATGTTTTCTGTTTCCCAGTTTCTCCAAAAATGTATTTATCAGCGAAGGTATCCTAGAACTAAACTTGAGCAACAGAAGAACTTACCAAGAAGCACATAAAATCAAGAGCAAGGACAGTAGGCACCCCTCCAAAGGGCAAGCCCTGGAGCACAGTGCTGCGTATTCGGGCAGAGTAACAGAAGTCCTTGGAGGTGATGTTGGGCGGCTGCGTCGGGCAGCTTTGTGAATCGGAGCATCCTTGCACCCCCCAGATGGCCATTGTCAATATCAACACTCTGTACATTACTCACTGCAGCATGTTGACAACCTGTAAAGGATGAGACAAAAGTGCAAAAATTATTCTTACTGTTGCATTATCAAGCTCACTGTAGTTGTCAATCAGCAGATCTTAAGAGGATCTATTGCATTAGTTAGACCAGTGATTCCCATAAGGGGCGCAGAACCTCTAAAAGGGGGTCCTGGAGCTATGACAGCGTGTCCCTGGCAAGGCTCAACAAAAACAATGTACATGTTTTTCACTGCAAGCAAAGCATGGCACATTTTGAGAGAGGAAAGTAAGGCTGAAAATGAATCAGACCTGAATCAGACCTCATCATAAATTTGGAAGCTGCATGATTCATTTTCACTTTTAATTTCTTCTTCTTTCCGGGTCGATTTGGAATTTGTTAGCAAAGAGCGTGACTGACACAGTATGTCGATTTATGTTGATGTGTATTGTGAGAGATCGGGGGGAAGGCTTGAAAATAATTTCATCTGCCTAGGAGGGGCTCGGTAGAAAAAGTTAGGGAACCACTGAGTTAGATAGAAATGTAGAGGTGATGAGACACAAACAACATGATTTAAAAGCTTTGTAACCTCTCTTTTGCTTAATATATGGTACCGCCTTTAAGATCCATCTAATCTGTACTTTGGGTTGTGATGATCCAAGGCTTACATATTTATGTTCACAAAGATATCTGGATATTTGTGGATGTGCTGCTGTGAATAAATGGGATTAGGGGTGATTGACTTATGACATGATTTCTGCTGACATTTCTTCTGTGTCATTAGTCGCATGCTGCTCTTCACCACATGCAGACAATTCAAGCCTATATATCTTGAACGATTGTACACTTTCTGTTCCTTGTTTTTGACCCATTGCGTGCTGCTGATACACAGTTCAACTTTGTACTGAATTCAAAAGAGCTGTAGTCAGGGATTTGTCCTCACAATCTGTAGATGTTCAGCCCCAAAGAAGCTATTTCATATTGCACATCTAGAGCAACACTTTTATTCCACAGCGACATGTTTATAGCGCTGATTTAGTCCCCTTACACTTATGTTTCCCTTTAGCCTGCTGAAGCTAGATTGCACGTTACTAGATTGATTGACAGTTTCTTGGAAATAGCATTTCCACTATGGCGATCTCTATCATTCAGCTTCAAAACGCCTCCTCAGAATCCAATGGCTATGTCCATGTTTTTTTACAGTCTAGGGCTGCCAATATGGACCCAAATATGTTCACAGTTACCTTAAACTTAACGGCACATACAAGGAGCAGGTCATCCTCCAAAGTTAGAGCACTCACAATCCAATCTTTAAGCTTTTACCATCTCATGCAGTAGCCAAGGAGTACGCAAAATATAATAATTTATCCTGACTGACTGACAGATACAAACATATCCTATTAAAAAAAACATTGTCCTTTATTAATCTAAAGGCTATTTAAAGCGAAATGTTCCTCATCACACTCAGAGTGAATGAAAGGTTAGAGAGGGCTCGTAGGTGTTCTGGTGAGTGTGTTTGCACAGTTGCTCTGCTATACTTTTGCCCTTTGACCCACTATTAGCAGCAGCATTCACGATGCTGCTCATCTGCCCTAACACTAACTCATTTATCTGCTAACTGGAATGCTGTGACATCAGTGGAGAGGGACGCAGCCAGGGCTGAACAATAAGCCGATAGAGATCGCAGGGTTCAAATGGACCGGTCTCAACCCAAGAAGGACACAACATACCCCCCTGTGCCTTCAACAAGACTGCTGCACATCCTGGACCCCGGGGGCTACGACTCAGACTGTTTAACATTCAACACCGACACCTTGGAAAGGGCATTTAAAAAAACAACCAGTTAAGATGTTATCGATGGCATAGTAAGCCCACCTCATGGCTGAAAGGTCTGTGTCAAAGGAATACCAAACAGGTCAAGTACTTTCTCAGCTTCTTAAGTGATGACGGTATCCATCTCTGACATGAATACATCCATCTTTTAAGGTCAGAATTCAGGAAAGGAGGAGTGTGATATTAAACAAATCATTCTGATGTGCTTACTGTGAGACCCACTAAGCATACAGGTAAATACTGCACAACAAGTTAATAATTCCTTTAAATTAGTTTTTACTTTTCTGTAAATCAGAGTAAAAATCAAATTAGTCAGCAAGAAGAACGGCTGATATCCAATAGTAGTATCAGCAGCACCAAGATTCACTGCATGCATGAGGTTTGTATTTGAAAATGAAACATTAAAACATGATAAGACTGATAACTCCTTTAAGTACGACAGTTAAAGGTCCTTTAAAGCATTTTAGTTAATCGAGAGATACAATCCTGGTGAAGGGGAACAAATACAGTTTAAAGGTGGAGTCAGTAGCAATGTTCGTTGCAGCTTTTAATTTGGCCCCTCCTCCTGGGCTCATCGACACCAGAGGCGCACTCCCACTGCTTCTGGCAGCAGTTGCGAGAACACGCCCACCCGATCCAGCAAAGACCCCGCAGCATTCACTCAGCATCACTCCTCATCCCAAGCTGCACTGTGAGTGCCCGAAAGCGTCCGATTGCCGTTTTGCCAAACTATGATTACAATTTCTCTCCTATGCAGCTGCATGCTTGTCCCCCATATATGTCACTCTGAAAGGCATCCAGTCACTGAATTTTATCCAATCCCAAACTCACACGCATGCTGTCATTGGCTGGGTCAAACACACCCACTCCCAAAGCCTAGTAACATCCCGGGTCAACCAAAACATGAATATTCAGACAGAGGACAGAGTCTCTGTGGACACAGTCACCCCCACACATGTATGAAGACCCTGAAGTGATGACGGAACAAAACTAAAACAGAGTCCACAGCTTTTAGGACTTAAATATTGAGCATTATTACAAATATCACAACTTCTTGCACATTTTAATTGTTGTTGTTGCTCTTGTTTGTGAACCATTTCTTAATCATGTCATGTTTACTATGAGGTCTGCTGCCCTCTTGGCCAGGTCACCCTTGTGAAAGAAATCTTGATCTCAATGGATCAATTGCCTGGATAAATAAATGAATGGTAAATGGACTTGAGCTTGTATAGTGCTTATCTAGTCTTCTGACTACTCAAAGCACTTTTACACCGCAGATCACACACTGATGGTAGAGGCTGCTGTGGAAAGTTGCCATCAGAAGTAACTAATTCCATTCATACACATTAATACGACCGCAGCAGAAGTAATTCAGGGTTAAGTGTCTTCCCCAAGGACACAGCGGACATGTTTCTGCAGGAGCTGGGGATCGAACGCCCAACCTTCCAGTTGAGAGGCGACCGACTCTACCAACTGAGCCACAGCTGTCCCCAAATAAAAAGAAGTGGCCCTCATAGAAGGATGGTAACATATTGTCAGGTCCTAACAAAGTGTTGCTGACAACATGTGTTTTACTTTTAACCTCTGTTTTAAATATGTTCCCCTTTGCTTTCTGTTTGTCTTTGTACAAGTTGTTCTGTTGGATTTTCAAGTAAACAAACAGAAGTTTAGTTTCTCTTAAGAAAAGCACAAAGTGTGTATTTCCTGTATCCTATATTTCCTTCCCCATAGAACATTTTCAAAGCCAATCAGTTAAGCCATTATGGATAAATAGATATGTACATACATTATCCATGTGCTTCAAGTTGGCTTACGCACAACATTCACTGGTGCATTTGTACGATCAATGGCTGCACATGATCTATAATGTCACTGAGTGCATGCATGATCAGAGCAAAACAAGCCCCCATGTTGTTCATCTGAAGTGCTAATCAAAGTGTGATGTATGGATTTGGACCATTAGATATAGAAACATGGAAAAATAAATATAAAATGTATAAACATGTCATTGTTGATATTTTAGATGTGTGCAGCAGCACAGTGGGATCAAAGCATGACTCAGCTGAACAGGAACACTGAGCCACCTTTCCAACCTGATGATGGTTGCCATGGCACCATCAGTCAGGCACACGCTCTCAAAATAAAAATAAACATTAAAAAAAGAGGACGGAGAGGCAGAGGGTATCTCATGCCTGCTCATTTGAAACTCAATCTTGCCGTTTGCTCTCCTGCTGAAGCAGGAAAAACAACGTGGTGTGTCTGATGCTCTGACATAATACAACTTGTTTTATGAAGACAAACAATATCAGAGCAGAGTGTCTACAAAGACAAACAATGGAGCAACTCGTTTGCATCCATGCAGGCAGCTACATGTTTTTTGCATATTAATAAAGATGCAACCAGTTATGCCGTTCAGGGTGCCTCGCTCCAACTGCATGACTCTAAAACTGCACAACACTAAAGCTTTCCATCTACAAGCTGCAGAAATTATGCATTTAAATCTGCTTTTTCTCCCATAACTTTGTGACTCATTGTTCCTTTTATTCTCATTAGTTGAATATTTGAAGAGGCTTTTGGAGTGCCTTAAAAACAAACGGCTATGAATCAGGGTAGCAGCTGTTGAGCAACACCGACTTGACATGCTCCACCTCGCCTTCCACGACTAAATAAAAGCGAGCTAAGCGGAGGAGGGACTCTAATCTGTGCCAACAGTAACTTTGGTTTTGTTAATCTCTTTTACAAAAGCTTATAATCCAGATAAAGAAACACGCTTAATATTTTAAATGTATAATTAACAAGTTGAGGTTCAAAATAATCAAACTTCTGCAGCCCTCTGATTGACAGAATACTCTCTTTTTCCAACACAGACGTCAACTACGTTTACCTTAAAATATACGACCTTAAATAAAACCCCATCATCTTGATCATGTCTTTCAAATAGCTATGTGGCCAGTAATTATTCATTTCTCCACATTTCTCTTGATAGCATGATACTCAACACATGTCAAAACTATTTTATGTAAACCCTTCTCTTAATCCACCACTAGTAAATTCACAAACCTGCTTAATGCATCACAATAATATCAGACTCGGTCGTGAATTCTCCAGCAAGGCTGACGGCTGATAACGCAGATCTGCACACACGTCTTGTTAATATTAGTCTGTGAATCATTGACGACTTCTACTTGCCTGAGCTTTGATTTGACACCGATTGTGATGATGTCACATGATGTGCGTGCGGTTTTGTAATCTTGTCACGGCATGCAAGTAAAAATAAGAGCACAGAGAAGAAGAAACAGGAAATAAGGAGGGAGAAACGCTGGAGTTCAAATGAAATCTCCAAATGACTCCGTCTTGATGAGTCAGGATTGGACAAAATACTGATGCTGAAATAAATGAAACTATAGGGGGGAGGAGATCTGACAGAGGTAATAACAACATTACATGGACAGCTTATCAAAGCTGATGCCAACTGAAAAAAAGACTATTGTGAGTAATAAAACACAAACACACCTAACTACTCATTCACATCAATGGCACAACACAAGGTCTTAATCACTGTTGTGATGCGTGCAGTGGATTATGTTATCTCCATGACAGAGATCTTACCACTGAAGTTAAGTCAAAAGATTGCAGTGTATGTTTCAACAGCTCTTCACAAAGTAAAGGATGATTAAAAATCTATAAATCAATAACAGTAAAATTTGCAGCTGGTCAATTAACTGACTGTAGAATAGTCAGACAATAAATTCTGAGGTTGCAGTTTTCTGTCACTCATGGTGTTTTCATGCTTGCAGAAAACTCCTGATATTTGCCAGAGGAGCTGCATGTGTGAACGCAAATTCAGACGAATTTTTCACCCAGAGTTTCTCATCCTCCTGACAGACACTTATGTATTTCAAAGCAGCAAGTCAGAGTGAGCTGATGAGAGAACACAGCGGGAAATTCTCTGGAGAATTCACCTCGCGCCAATAGAAGGGGCTGGTGATGTTCATATACTGTTACTGCTGCAGGGTGCATAGACTGTCTGTCTCTGTGCTCGAATTAAACGGCTGCATTATGTTTCCTGTTCTCCAGTTTGTTCTTCTCAACATTTTAGTTCAGACTACCTCAGCTATTTCCGCCTCGTTTTATTACGTCAGGTCTTACCTCAGGAGAAAACCCCGCCCCCCTCCTGTCTGACAGGGATAGTCCCCGCTTTGAGGTGCATCAGAAAATAGCCAGATCAGGAGAATATCCGGAGCAGTCCTCCTGATGTGATGTGAAGAGCTGGAGTCTTTAGTCTTATTTGATTAGTAATTGATAAGGCATCACTTTGCACAAGCAGTCGGTTTGTGATGGGAATTAAACACATTTCTCAAAATCTATTGTGGATTGATGCCACACACACAAAAGTATGCCGATCACAAATGGTTAAGTCTTGCTTTCAGATGGACCAGAGGAAAACGTTCTCCAGTATTTGGTGTTGGAGTCAAGCTTCTGAGGCCCATTCCTTTATTATCTCATCTGGAAATAGTTTGAATAAAGGTGTGTCACAAATACTTCTTTACCGATGTCACTGAACTACAACTACTTGATTTGATGTCTATCCCTCTTTAGGATATGCACAAGTGAAACACTTTGAGCATCAGCTGACACAGTCGAGCTGTCCAAGATGAAACTGTGTCTGTGAGTGCAGCACACTTTAACCTCTTTGCTACTGTCAAGAGTTTCTCTCACTGCAGCGTTGCACAAGTACCACTACTGTCAGATTGCTGAGATATGTTAGGAATCGCTGATTATCTGGAGGAGTGTCAAAATACTGAATCCTAACACCTACAGTTTACCAGCTGCCTCAGGAGATAAGGCGTTCAGACTCAGAGACATCTTTAAAATTACTTCTTAAAACTCACTTTTATGTGATGCTACCTTTTGTATGTTGCCTTAATTCATTGTATTGCTCTTAATCTTTATATCCATTCATAATCCTTCTTTTTAAGTGTTAAATCTTCTGGTTTAAATGTAAAATTCTAGGTAAAGACTGTTTGGAGAATGTATGTCTTCTAAGTTTATGTTTAAGTGTTAAAAAATGTGCATATTGTAACCCATGAGCACTTGTCTCATATTTGCATTGTGCATTTACTGGTGTTACATTTGTATTCTATGCTGAATTGCTCTGACAAAAACACATAAATAATTAAACTGAAGGGAAAGGAAGACGTTGTTTTTACTAAAATAAGACTGGAAATTAATTTAGAAAATGGTGCATCTTGAATTTATTCATTTTGTGTTAATTTTTGGGAACAGATGCATGAACAGATGTTTATGGAATCAACTTATTTCTTGAAATATATCAATTTAAAAACAGATTAAATCATTAACATGCGCTGATAACGGAATGTGTTTACCCGTTTATTGTTCTGAAAACAACCATTCAAGTTTACCACAGAAGACAACAACAACTAATGGACAACAAGTGAACATGTTAAGTCATTAAAACTGCGATAACTACGAAGTTAATATCAATAAAAATGCGCTTACCTTGCTATAATGCGCAGCAGGGGGAGAAACTTGCACAATTAGCTAATGAAAGCTAGCAAACTGTACCGCTGATGTTA
>NC_089204.1:29222588-29237221 GCF_963930695.1 Labrus bergylta
CCAGTTTGTGACATTGGAGTGTGATAACTGATTCAAACAGACCAGGAGCATCCTGACCCCATCAGAGGGCTGATCCAGACTGGATCACACAGCAAGGAAACTTTTAAATAACTCAAATAAAAAAAAACATTTTAAAAAAGGTAGCGATATTTGAAGGCATTTTTTTTCACTGGATTATCTCAGCCTGCAGCCAAAGTTATATAGTGCTGAATGCAGGCGACCGGGGCGCTCTGTGGACAGAGACGCCATTCTCCCTGTTTGAAGTTTATTGTTCTATTGGAACAGATTTTGAAACGAGTATTTTAAGGGTGGAAAGTTTTCATATTGTTGCTTTAAAACACTCGCTTTCCTTTCATGTCTGTACCTGGATCGGGTTCATCTGGGATAAGAGTAAGCTGGATCACGTGATCCTAAAGTGGATTAACAAATCAGGATCATCTTTATCTGGATTAAACCTTTTTGAACAACCGGGTCCTTGGTTTTAAACTGAACCATGAGAGCAGACGTTACAGTAACAGACATCTTCAGACTTTCTCCTTCGATGTTTTGTTGTTCCTCAAAAGATTAACAGTGAAACTCTTATTAGTAAAGCAGTAGACATTCACATAGAAAGCTAAATTAAAATGAAGTCACAGCTAATGATTCACGTCATGCACAGGCTCATGCTGTCCTTCAGGGGAGACAGCTTCTTACTGGAGGTTTGCATAGTTTTAGAACATTTTGCGGGGCTGACACTTGGCTTCTCTCTGTGAGACCGACGTTTGGCTACTCTAGGTACGCTGAGGTGGGATGTGTTAAAGGATTAACGGCTCTATAAGGCTGTGGGGGGGTCTTCAGGTTTTATCAGCAGTTTTCCAAGAGCTTCTCCCGGGGGAAGGTGCTCTTCTTCATCCACACATCGTGATGTAAAGCCACTAACAAAAACAAAACATGAAAATGTTAGAGATAACCTGAGAACGTGTTTGGGTTGAAAGTGAAGTGTTCTCATGGAGCAGGACTCACCTCTGTGATGTTCATCTCAGCCACTCCTGATCCCTCCTTGTCAATCTGCTGGAAAGACCCTGTTAAGGAACAGTTACCACAGTCGGTCAGCAGAGGTCGCCAAAGTACACACATTGTTTTACGCTGGTCAGAGTACAGATCTGGTCCATATGTGATCCACTACTGGAGGAGAGGAGTCCCAAAATATCCAGTGGGCTTTGAAGTAAACACAAGGTCGTTTGTGCCCTAATGAAAGGATAAGCGCTAACATAACCTACCCTATGGACCTTAGTTTCAAACACAACCAAAACAGACCCAGACCCAGACCCAGGCTGTGTTGAAGTGGGCTGCAGGTAGTGACCTACCCGACCACATGGCCCCCTCTTGCCCCCACAACTCAACCATGTAGTCTGATGCACAGCAAGAAGTGGGAACCTCCCATCCGGTAGGTTCCTCGAGCATAATCAGGAAGGCCGGACAGTGAGCTCCAGCGCCCCAGAGTCACCCCCCTCCATGCCGGCTCTCAACGCCCACCCCACCAAAAAAATGGTTTGGACCTTATCTTCCATCCATCCATTTTCTTCCGCTTTTCTGAGGTCGAGACGCGGTCTTTCTCGCAATGTTTTCCAGCTCCTCCTGGGGGACTGCGAGGCGCTCCCAGGCCAGACGGGATATAAAATCCCTCCAGCACACTCTGGGTCTACACTGGGATCTTCCTGCCTGAATCGCAAACAGACATTGAGATGTCTGTTTCAAACATCTACATCGATGTTATCCCACAAAATATTAGTTCAGACGCCTTAAATCTCAACTAAAATCCCTGAAGCATGTGTTGTGATGTGACGGTGTAACGCTCCCTTCATCATCATCATCATCATCAACCTTTATTTAAGTTCTCGGAGAGATCATTGAGGGCGACCCTCATTTACAATGATGCAGAGAAAACATACATAAATGATAAAGAACGAGAAATGAGATAAAGCTACTGCAGAAAATAAAATCAATAAGAGAGCAATAAGAACAATAAAATATAAACACTGAAATAATTTAATAGCTTGAAATGACTACAGTGATAAGTCAGTAATTAAAATCAAATAAAACAGTTACAGTCAGGTATTGGATGGTTAAAAATAATATTTCTAAAGTGTCCATAAGAGATATAAGTGCTCAAGTTCAGGTTCTGTTGTAAAATAGTCCAGGAGTTTGCAGCACTAACACTAAAAGCAGTTTTCCCCAGGTCCGTCCTGGCATGAGGAACCTGGAGAACCAGCTCTCTCTCTCTCTCTCTCGGGTTAAAAATGGAGCAGGGTTCGGATGTAACAAGGAGGTGATATATGATGGAAGCTTTCCAGTAAGGGCTTTATAGATAAAAAGATGCCAGTGGTTATTGCGTCTCTCAGTGAGGGAGGGCCAACCAACTTTATCAAGCAGAATGCAGTGGGGAGTCGTTAAGCATTCAGAGAAACAACAATACTCACTGAACATGGCTTCAAGCTTCACCAGGCAGCAGATGAAGTTGTCAAAGTCGATCAGCTCGTTCTCTGAATACCGGGCGACCAGAACCTGGTTCAGTCTGTTGTTCAGTTTAAAACCTCCACAGGGAGAATAAACAGAAAAAGGTTTGGTTACTCAGCTGTGAGTACAGTGTGTACAGTAAACGATGGTGACCTTTTTACAATAAGTATACCTGCTGCCTCCACGGCAAGACGCATCTCATATGAGCTCATGGCTCCGGACTTGTCGAGGTCAAACTGTCTAAAAATGACCTGAGAGGCAAAGATGGGAACATTTATAAATCAGGAAGAAAGTTCAGATTATATTCTTTGACATCAGTCCCTCACACTTACCAGCCACTTTCTGATCTTGTTCCAGAGGATCTGAAACTCCACCAGACCTAAACGAGCACTCCCGTCTTTCTAAGGACTCAGGGTTAAGGAGGGAAACACAAGGTTGTTTTGCCTTAAAGAGAGACAGTGTTGGAAGGAGAGAGTGGGGAATGACATGCATAGACTGTATATATGAATGTTTGAAGCCTGAGTGATGACCCCCGTCTGTTCCTGCAGGGGGCGCTGGAGTCCCATCGATGGCGGTCTCCATGCTGGAAATGCTGTCTCAGTCTAACTTTCAGTCAACCTAACGACAGGCTGAGAGCTGGAGCTGAGGCGGGTTTTAAACCTCCTGACAAACCGTTACACCGCGCCCACCTGTCAATCAGGTCAGCTACACGCCTTATTGTGAATAACTCTTATCCTTCATCAAATCAAAACTGATGAGTCATCAAAACATTCACCCCCCGTACAGTGTGTGTCCATTTCTCAGATCTCAACATCCAGATACATCCCGAAAAAAAAAATCACACCCCTGTTTCTTCCAGTGTGACATAACTGATAACGTCAGAGGATACATCCATCAGGTTGACCATGGTGCGACAAGATTCTGTGCTGAATCCGTCAGTCTTCAGATCTTTGTCTGAAAAATGAAATAAAAACAGTCTGATCTGAAAACAAACAGCAACTCAGAGGCTCAAAATAAAGGCCGTCCAGGAATCGGCTGGTGTTCACTACAGTGGAATCTAATACAGTAATGGGAGATGTATTACCGATATGTTAGGTATATAAACTTAGAAACTCACGGCGGGTGACGACTCTGTTCAGAATGGTCTTGAGCTCACGGATGGAAATCTCCATGTCCTGAAAAAACACACAAAAGACGAGAGAAGAAAAGTTTGTGACTCTTAAATTCAAGTAAGAAAACTTCATTCACTTTAAATTTCTTCACCTTAAAGTCTTTCTGTGATTTTTCACTCTTAAATGTAGAAATCAAGTATATCCTCTGAAAATAACTCTGTGAGTCATGACTGTCTACAATGGGTGTAACACCCGAGTCCCACTGTCTGTGATGTTTTCAGAGTTTTCAGAGTCCTAACTTCACTTTGTTTACATCGCCAGGACGGCCGGCTGACTCCTCCCCTCGTGTATAAAAGTTGTTTAATTGAGGGACTAGAGAAAAGTAGAATAACATACTGTACTCACTGCTTAACTGTGTTTCTAGATCACGCTCATTTCAGGTAAATTTACATGCAGTGTGAAGATACCAGCATAATAAAGATCGCTAGCATTAGCATGCTAACACAACAATGCAGCGCAAGTTGTTTTGGTTTCATGCTGGTGCTCAAGGGCGACATCTGCTGGATCAAAAAATCACATAAAAAGCCTTTAAAAAGGGGTGCTTAAAATAGATTTTATTGAAGTCGTTTCACGTCTTACCTCTCCTGACAGCTGAGCGAACATCGACTTGAAAGAGTCATCGATGTCGTCCTCTGTTATTTCATCCTGTGGGAACCACAAACATGAAGTCATCGTTGATTAAAAATATAAATAATGACTTTTCATATCGTGTTAATCATTTAATGGGTACGTACTTCATTTTCTAAATCTGCAGAGATTTCATCGTCCAGTTCTCTGCAATTTACAAAAAACGACTTAGCAACATTTACAAATCTGCAAAGTAAACACACATGTTAACTGTGATTGAAACCACATACTCTGTTTCTGATTGCTTCTCTGTGAACACCCGGAGGACGAAGTCGGCCTCTTGCCTCGGCTCAAAGGTGGAGGGCACGATGAGGTATTCTCCGGGAGGGAGGCGGAGCCGCGTGCTCACCTCTCGCAGGTTGATGAAGGTCTCAGAGCGGGCGCACGATGAATGGTTCAAAAAGAAATCTTTCTTCAAGTGGACGTTCTGGCAGCCCCTAAACTGAAGTGTGGGGGGGGGGGGGGGGGGGGGGGGACAATGCATGGGGGGAGATTTATTTGCATGTTTTTTTTTTTTTAAGGATAAATACTTAAAATGACTGTCAACACTCTGCAAAGCATAATATAGTTCATTTTGAAACTTTTAAATCTGTATAGAGGGATGGAGAACGGCTATTTGAACATTTTTTTGGATAATTTCTTCACTTGTTTCTATTTCTTTTCCTGCTCTTACCTTCTTATTGCTGTTCTCTTTTGATTTACTTTTAGCTCTTTTAGTTTCTTACAACTTTTTAAATCTTTGGTTCCTCTTGGTCTCAGCTCGTGTTGTTGGGTCCTTGTTGTGCCTGGGTTCTAATGATGGTTCTTGCGATGGTTCTTATGATGGTTCTTGTGATGGTTCTAATGATGGTTCTTATGATGGTTCTTATGATGGTTCTTATGATGGTTCTAATGATGGTTCTAATGATGGTTCTTGTGATGGTTCTTGTGATGGTTCTTATGATGGTTCTTATGATGGTTCTTGTGATGGTCGGGTTCTATATGTCTGTTGTGTATCGTGCACTTTGGGTTCTTTTCTGTTGAATTGTATTTCATTATTTTTAGTATTTAGTATTTGTTATGTTCTTGTTGTTGTTTATGTTCTTCTGTGTTTGGTTTAGTTTGTTCTTGTTTTTGCTGTTTGTCAAAGCACTTTGTAAACCTGTGTTTTTAAAAGCTGCTATATCAATAAAGTTATTATTATTATTTAACATTGCTGCAAAATAAAGAGGGGCGGCAGTAGCTCAGTTTTTAGGGACCTCAGGGACCTGAGGGGCCACCAGCTCAAGTCCTGGTGCGGATCAAGTCTGGAAATTGGTCTGGTAGCTGAAGAGGTGCCAGATCACTTCCTGAAAACTATCGATGTTCCCCTGAGCAAGGCACCAAACCCCAAGTAAGCATAGAAGTAATCCATAATCTTCTTACCTCTTCTGGAATCTGCAAGAAGAGAAGAAAGTGAGACAAAAAAAAATACAATATTAGCTGATAGAAAAATGTTTTCTATCTTGAGTAAAACACGAGAAGGACAAAAGTGACAGTGAGGTTTTTTTCCGTCTCTGTTCTCACCGTGTACACAGCAAAGCCGATGGTGTGCATGTCCTGACCTTGGCGTCGATATCTGCGGCGGTCCTTCTGCATGAGAGCAACCAAAAAACTGCACGCCACCTCGTCGTCCTCCGGGTCGTCGTCCTCCTCCAGCAACGTGATCTTATACTGAGGGTTGATCCAGAACGTGTCTGCACAGAAGATGCATTTGTGTCAGCTTGTTTAGAGGACCTGTGTACACAGTTTTTAGAGGAGGAGTGGGGGGGGGGGGGGGGGGGGTTTCTTCTCACTGGGATGGTTCCTGCAGCCGCCGGCCGTGCTGCCTCTCCTCCACGTCCCGTAGAACTTGATGGTGTTCCAGTGGCTCATGCCATCCTCACTCAGAGCGTCAGGAGTCAAGTTACAGATCTCCAGCCGGGAAAACTGCCTCAAGAATTCCCTGAAGGACATCCTGGAAGATGCAGAGTAAAGGTTGGGATGAGGGGACTTTAAAGCTTCAGGCAGGGTCGGTTAGCTTAGCTGGATTGTGTCACTACAGCTGTAGCATGTAGCATGAAGAGGACTGTCTGAATGAGCAGCTTTAATAGTGTGAGTTGGTGCCATAACACTCCGAGACTGTGGAACAACCTTCCTGAGGGTCTGAGAGGAGCCGAGAAGCGAGATTTTTAAACGTAATCTTAAAACTCATTTATTCAGTCTGGCTTTTATATAGTGCTTTATATAAATTCAAATCGTAACATTATTGTTTTGTCTTTTTTTATCCTACTACAATTTTAAATATTCTTCTCCTATGTATTCATTTTAACATGTTATTGCTTTTATGTGTCGTATTTTTTTTTTTTTTTTTTTTTTTTAAATTCTTATTGGTGTGCATTAGTCTCTCAATACTTTTATAAACTACTTTTTCATCAATAACTTTTCTGCACTCTTGTAAAGCACTTTGAACTGCAATTTAATTTGTCTGAAAGGTGCTTTATAAATAAAGTTTGATTGATTGATAAGCTGAAAGTAGGATAAGCGACTTGTATCATGTGCTGTGTGCTTCAGGCTAACGTTCGCTGCAGCTTGCAAAAAAATCTTCTTTTTCTGGAGTTTTCTTTTTTTGTTACTGGTGATAAACGTCAACCATTGAGCACCAGCTATAAACAATCCAATATATTACTCACAAAAATCACAATTCCTTTTTTGCACCACTACTGGGTATCTCCAAAAAAATATGCATGAAACTCCCTCACAGTTCTACATCACTTTGGACATCTTACCAAAACTCTCCATCTTCCATCTTCAGATGCAGGTCTTCTCGCTCAGAGGGGTCGATCTCATCCCATTCAGGGGAGCTGCACAAAACAAATAAACATTTAGTTTAAAGGGGACATATTGTAAAAAAAATCCACTTCCACAGTGTTTCTGAACATATATCTGGGTAACCTGAGTGTCTACTGACCCACACAGAGAACAATGCTCCGTTTCAAATGTGCTCTCCTTGTGATGTCACAGTGGGATTCTGGTAATAAAAGAAAATCCCCTCCCCTCCCCTGATATCTCCACCCATGGACTCCACCCCCAGACTAGACCAAAACTTTTGAACAGGTCGGCCATTTTTGTTCTCTCTACAGAGGAGTGATGTCTACGGGGAAAACTCACGTCATTACATTTAAAGAGACACACACACCAAAACGGAGCGTTCTGAGAGAGCTGGTTTATACAGGGTCACAAACCTCCTCTGGTGCTTGATTCATGTTATATTTTGACCAAAGCACAGCACAGATGTTTCATTTAGACCACAGGGGGGCTGTTTGAAAATGCATCTCGTTTTGGAATAGCTCGTCTGACATAGATGATCTCCTGTCCTGAAATCATCTCGAACATGTCAGGAGTGTGTGTGTGAAAGAGGCCTCTGCACACTCACTTGTCACTCCAGGCTCCAGTCCACTCTACCTGGCCCCACGGGTTACGCACTCTGATAAGGCGCTCCATGTTTCCACGGTAATCAACCTAGAGACAGACAAAGTGACGAGCAAACTAAGAACAGTTTGTATTATGAGTTAATACAGATTAAACACGGAGCAGCGATGCACACACACAGACCTCCTTTAATCCGGTGACCGAGTAGGCGTGTCCCTTCACCAGCTTCTTGAAGGTAACAGCCTCCATGTCGAAGGCGCTGGTGATCTGCAATAAAAAAAAAGACAACTGGATTACCGCACAGCAGTATCAATATAAGAGACGTGGAAATAAATAGAAGTGCTTTTAATGTGATTGTTTTTTTTCCAGCATTGATCGATCTGCGGGTCAGTGTGTTCAGCACTCACGTCGATGGAGCAGCCCAGCAGAGAGCCTCGGTCCAGAGCTTTGGCAATGATCCGGTGCAGATCTCTGGGAGCGCTGCGGAGCTCGTACATCTCCGACACGCCCCCTGTGAAGTCCTCAAAGCCTTCAGTGGTGCTTCCTCCTGACAGGGCCTCGTAGGAGCCATTCAGCCTGACACCACAGAACCAACCCGCACTCAGAAATGCACTTCAAGATATCATTTAAAAACTCTCTGCTAAACACATGAATGCTGAATAATTCAGGCCCGTTAAAAAAAACCCACTTAGCGTAAGCTTTCTCCAGGAGAGCACTCCAGAACTCATTGCCCTCAGCAGAATGGACGAACATGAGCTCGCCGTCTTTGACCGGCAGCCTGTCATCTATCACAACATCCACCCACTCGCCGAACTGCCAGAACTGCAGACACAGAGCATTAATCAAGAGCTGCATCAGGCTAAAAACGCTCGCCGTCCACCAGGGGCCGGTCCTAAAGAGCATCTTAAAACATAATCAAGGTAGCGCCGTCTTTTTGAATAATCGACCAGGCCCAGAATAAGAACCTCCTGCTAGTTTTCAAAGCGTGCTTCATCGTGCAGGCCTCGCCATGATGTCGCAGTACCTGAAAGTGGAAGATCCCCGCGTAGTCGTCTTGGAAGGACTGACCATGAGGGACCACCCGGTGAAGAAGCCTCTCGTTCAGGGTGAGCGAGCCGATGGCTGCCAAGAGCCAGCAGTCGCCTGCAAGAGAGAAGACGCACCATCAGACTTATTTTGTCTTTTTTTAGAACAGATTTCATGTTAGAAATGACAAAAAAACGAGGGCTCACCCAGCGCTCCCTGACAGATGTCTGTTCTGGTGGCTCCGCCCACAATGAACTGAGGGTCATCTGTCAGTTCCTACCGAGACATTAAACATCAGAGTTAACAAGTTTTTAACAGATTTAACCTTCAAACTTCTCTCTTTAAAGAACTGAAGACCCCTAAGCCCGGTTTTTTTCCTTTTTTCTTTTTGGGCTTAATCTTTGGGTTCTTGTTGACATGTGACCAACTGAACAGCCTTCTTTCTCCTTGTTAGTTAAACAGTCTGCAAGCTCTACTTCAAAGGTGTTAGTACTGGATCAGTCTTGGTCTCTAGACCACTAATTGAAGGTCCCGGTCTTGTCTCTGATTCGATGTGGGGTATTATGGCAGGGTGTTTCTGTGGATTTATTGTATCGATAAGGGATGTCAAACGATTACAATTTTTAGTCATGATGAGTTGCTTGATTTCAATATTTATGGTGCGTTATGGTGATTAGAAAGTCGGAAATTTCCAGTCACCGGTAGGATACGTACTCAGGAATGCTTCCCCTGTAACTCCGGAAACTCTGAGAACCTTCAGCGGTCCGACTTAAAATCCAACATGGCTGCTCCGTGCATCAACAGTAACGTTTAAATGCCCTGACACACCGAGGAGATCGTCTTGTCTCGGTCTCAGACCGGGCAGAAACCGGATCTTAAATCAAGACCACTTTTAAAATGTGATTTTGAAATATATCACCATTTTTGACAACCTTAACATAAACAAACGCATGTTTGTTTGTTTTTTTTAAGAAAAATGTATAAAACAACGATTAGGGTGATTTTAAAATGATGTGGTTGCATCGCTTGTACGGCAGAATATCACTGACCACTGATCGGGTATTATTCCACGTCATCACTGAGATTAGAAGGAAAACGTCTCTTTCTAAAAGAACTAATCACTTTAATTCATTCATAATTTTTTTCCCCGCGGTTACGGCCGCAACCTTCCGGGTGAGTGACACGCCCCCTAAACACAAGATGATGATTTTTCAGTGATATTTATGGTCTTGGTCTCGTCTCTGTCTCGCCCTGCCTTAGTCTTGTTCTTGACTTGATCTCTAACCCTAAATGTCTCGGTCTTGTATCGGTCTTGGATCTTGTTGTGTATGTATTTGAATGTATCCTGATACAGTGTTATGAGGTTTTATGTGATCGACTGCTGTTCATTTTGACTGTTTGTTTCAAGGCCCAACGAGGGACAAGAGTTAGCATTAGCATTAGCTCTAAAGTCTCTGTGCAGAACTTCAGTTTCACTATTAAATAAACAAATAAACTGATAATGATCTTCTTTAATGTAACACATCTTTCACATCAGTGCTATTCTTGCACCTACATGTCGACATCCTGTATTTTTACGAGGCCACTGTGAACGAATGTCAGAGTGAGGAGTGGTCAGAATGCCACCACGCGATGCCGACAGCTGCAGAGGTCGGCGGCGTTCGTGTCTCCGCTTGTTCTGCTCCGTCTGGGTTTGCAGAGACATGAAATAATAGCGACACTGATATGTTTGTTGACATGATCTGTTTCTCTTCGGAGGTCCAGTCCGGCCTCCTGTTGAGGGACGGCATGACTAACAATGGATGAATGTGTATCTAACATCTGCTTTACTTTAGAGGAGTTTGTGTTTGAAGAACAGATTTGATTTGAAAATAAAGATTTCAATATGTTAATTTTTTTCAATTTTTATTAACCTGTTATATATTTTTTTGACCTCAAATATTTCCAACAGTTATCAAATCCTTCATTTTATAGTTGTAACAGGACGTGTCTTGTCACAGCAGCCGCCAAGACAGACTTTTACACTTTTATCGTTGCCGTGGAAACACCAGATGTTACGTCAAAGACCGCCGCATAAGGAAGCGTGAGCTGCTGCTGAAAGCTGCCGTTCTGTCGCTGTTTGAGGTGCTGTGATAAAAACTTAATGTATATTATACTCGGATACATTAGCTTGTCAGTAAACATATTCTCTTCCTCATGTTGTCCGGTCGTCATGACTACAGTCCACTCACAAAAAAAACTTTGTTTTTATGGGGGGGGGGGGGGGTAGCAGAGAGAATCACTCCCATGATTCCCCGCAATCCTCGACGTCATCTTTTTTGTTTTTGTTTTGACTCAGAGTCTTTTCAACACACATGCAAGACGGCTAAGTAACAACTTTAACTGTCACAAACTCAAAACATAACAGAGGTACCACCTTGTGGCGCTATTTGGTACTACACTGTTAATCTGTAAGACAGTTCAGTGTTTTTTCAGTGCTCTGCTTCCTTAGTTCAAAAAACACAGCTTTGGTGGCAGCTGCTTTTTAAAGGTGCAACATCAAGATCAAGAGCTGTGGGTGATGCCAGGACACGACTCCTTTACAATGTTTTTATCTTTTCTTTAAGAAATTTCCTTAAATATAATCAAATATAAAACATACAGAGCAATAGAAAAATGTCCTAAATGTGTCTGTCAAGAAACCAGAGTCCGTCAGTGGACTGGACAGACACAGGCCCTAAAGTAAAACACTGAAATGGGAGTGGTTGCTCTGAGTGACAGCTGCATACTGATAGCTGCATGCTAGCTGTAAAAAGGGCAGTGGACTGTGATGTAACCACGGCAACTGTTCCTTTTTCCTCACCGTTGGTCTCATCCACTCCACATCGCTCGTTTTGGCAGAATGCGGGGCGAGCTCCTTGAAGCCCAGCGATGTGGGCTCAGCGGGGAAATAGTGGTCCTCAAACAGGCAGCCGGACTCCACGCACTCCTGCTTCAGGGCCTCGTAGTCCTGGTTGGAGAAGGGCACGGCGTGCTCCACGGAGCCCATCCCTTCTGCCCGCAGCCGGTTGGCGTATATGCTCGCAGATATTCCTCCCACTGGATCCATACTGGTGGTGAGAGACACAAACATGGGGCAGGGTGGGTGAGCATAGTCAGGGCTATAAATAGATCATGTAATCAGTAGCACACTCTATGTCTGAGGGTTACTGCAAAGCAATGATGTGTGGGCGACTGGGCGTGTGTAGAAACATAACGTTTAGTGATAAGGTGAGATGGTTTTAGCTGAGGGGAAGGAGCCTAACTTAAGTCTTAATCCGGCCCCGTGTTGACCCACATGGACTTTTTAAAGTTACAAAAACTACTTAAAGGATAGAAGTGTTGAGGAAAAAACTGATCTCGGCTTCTTGGGTTTTATTTATTCAGTTTCAAGAATGTAGCTTTCAGTCCCATCAAAGAAAGGATTATTTATTAAAGAAAGGACTCAAACATTTCCTCGCTACATCATTAGATAAGGCTAATCGTCTGATAATTTTAGATGACCCTGATAACCGAGTCAGTGGTGTAATATTTACGTTTCTACAAGTCACTAAACAGACACTTCTTTACAAAGCGATGTACATCAGAGAGTAAGAACAACACAAGTGAGGATCAAGAGAGGAGGAAACAAACATCTTTAAAGGGGTCATATTATGCTTGTTCTGGTTTTATTTACACTAGTTTAGTGTAGTGTGGTAAAACACACTCTTTAGTTTCACACTAAAGAGTGTGTTTTCCAAGTGTCCTGTGCATGTTTAGGCACATCTATGTGCAAAAATTCAAAGTCCACGTAAACGCAGCTTCTCCTTCGTTCTCCTGTTAGCTGTAGCATTAGCTGCACGTAACGCTCGGTTCTAGCCCCCCTCGAAAAAAATGTGCCAGTGTGACGTCTTGTCAGTGTGAGATCACTGATCTAAGCCCATTGGCTCATTGTGGCCCAGCATGTTGCACGCCCGTTAACTTCTGTAGCACGCCCACGATATGCCGTAGCCTGCGGTAGCACAGTAGTGCTAAGGTGCTGAGGTGCTTTGCTCCCCTCCGAGGCAAAGTGGCTGCATTCCCAATATGGTAAAAAGGGGCGTGACATTTCCGAGAACCGTGCTGAGTGACGGACCAATTACGGCAGAGCCGACAGGCCGACCAATCAGATCAGACTTGGCACACGTGGGGACTCTGAACGTGGGCGCTTCAGAGCCTTAGAGAGAGAGTCAGAAGCGAGCCGGTGCATGGAGCGGCAGTTCATGAAAACAGACACTTTTTAAGAACTTTAGCTATTTTGAACATACTTTAGTAGGTACATAGATTAAATATATGAACCCCAAAAAGGGCAGAATATGACCTCTTATAGTCTGATCGGACACAGAGGTGCTGACAGGAAGTGACCGGACGCAGAGCACAACATCATCATCATCATTAAGTTAGTAGGTGTTCATAAAGAGCTGGGTCTTTATCTTTTTCTTAAAGGTGCAGAGGGACTCTGCAGATAGAATGGAGTTTGTTAGCTCGTTTCACCACCGGGGGGCGACAGAGGAGAAGAGTCTAGTCAGAGACTTAGGACCCTGTTGTGAAGGTTGGCTCAGACGCCTTTCATTGGCGTAGGGGAGTCATTTTTGTCTGTTTTGTAAGCGAGCAGCAGAGTTTTAAATTTGATGCGAGCAGGAACTGGGAGCCAGTGGAGGGAGATCAGACCCTGCTGTTTTGGGGAGGTTGAAGACGAGTCGTGCTGTTGCATGTTGGATCATCTCATTAGAGGTTTCATAGTGTTGATGTAGGAAGACCTGCCAGTAGTTGCAATAGTCAATGTGTGATATCACAAGAGCCTGTACAGGAAGCTGTGTAGCTCTGACAAAAGTCTAAATTCTGATCTTGATGTTTGTGTATTTATGTTGTAAACATAAAGAAAAGCACAGCAGACAGCACACATGCACAGCGTTATCATAAAGACAGCAAACACAGGTTGAACAAAACGACTTAGAGATGTGATACCTTGTCTTTAAAGGCAGGCTGAGAGAGAATGAGAGAAAAAAGGAGAGAAAGGTCAACCGGTGAAGTTCATGCACAAGCACTCAAATGTTTTCTATCGCTGTGAGCTGCAGAGACGTTCAGCTGTGTTCAGAGAAGCAGCAGACCCTGATGGAGTTCAGTGTTTACGACTCAGTGGGGGGAGGTCTTTTTCCTCCTCCGTGATGAATGCACTCCTTTTCAATGCTGCAGTCTTTCACAACGGTCAGTCCAGTCTCCGGAGAGAACATAATAGCTTTGTGGGGAAACCAGGGAACTGTTTGTTCAAAGTAAACCTGCAAAGACTTCAGCTGTTGCATTTGTTCAAATCTCAAAACTGGGTCATACACAAAGAGGAACGATTTTAATCTGATCAAATGTAATGTGTTTTTTTTTTTAAAAAAGGAATGTGAAACCTTTTATCCAGTAGAGGTTTTGGATTCAGGGAGGACTTTAGGAATAGAAAAAGGAGGAAGTTATAAATACTCTCTATCATCATATATAAATATATATATATAATATATATTATATTAATAATAATATATAAATTTATTAATTATATATAATTTAAAAATAATATATATATTATTATAATTATATTATATATTTATATATATATATTATAATATTATATATAAATTATTATATTTAAATTAATTATTATTAAATATAAATATAAATTATTATTAAATAATATTATATTAATATTAATTTATTATTTATATTTTATAATAATAATATTTATTATAATATATAAATAATTAATTATATTATAACTATTAATATAAAATTTATATATAATATAATTATAAATATATATATAATATAATTATAATAATTAATATTAATTATTATTAATAATAA
>NC_089204.1:29237421-29279921 GCF_963930695.1 Labrus bergylta
CACCCCCCCATCACGGCTCGTTTTGGATAATTAACATGAACACTGTACATGAGATACAAAACATATTGGTTTATGTTGGGCGCTCTCCATGTACAGAGGCGTGTAGTCCTTGTTGCAGCGACTTTGGGATTGAATCTGAATTAGCCCTTTGCTGATGTCATCCCCCGCTCTTTCTCCTCCCAACATTTCTTCGCTCTCTTCAGCTGTCTTATTCAATAAAGGATCAAAATTGCCCCATAAAAAAATATATTTTTTTTTAAACTACAGCAAAATGTTTGCATGCAGGAAAAAAATAAATGCTGCTCACCAGACTTTCATGCAAAGCTTTTTACCTTTTTAAGAGATATTACGGTATGCAAACCAAATATTTCCTGTTACTTATTGGAAAGTGGAAAAAACCTCTTCTTTCATTATGAGTTATTCATGTTTCACCTGCAGCAATAAAGCAGGTAAAACATTTTTTAGCAGCAGGTGAAAATATGTTTTTCTCTATTTTGTGATATACTTTTTCACGTTCCATGAAATGTATTTTTTTTTTTTTTTAATTTTTGGAGTTTAGAGAAACATTTGGGCCAATCATGAAATATAGAAAGTTGGCCTTCAGGGCTACCTGTACCTGTGTATGCTTTCACTGCAGTCAGGATTCTAAGAATGGCCCACGCTTGTTTTGGTGGCTTTCATAGTTAATGAAACTACTTGAATCACAGATCAAGATTATGAATGAACAACCTGCTCTAAAGCCACACACACAGCTCTGAGCAGCAGACCTGAGGGCTCCCTCCTCTGTGTAACTCAGACTGTTTGCAGCACCTGTTTAGTACAGTAGCCTTACACACACACAACACACTACACACACAGGCCCTGTCTGTCTTATTTGCGCTCCGGCTGCAGTCTGTCTTCAAAGACTTCACACAATCAAAAGATCTCTGAAAGACAAAGCGCACTCACTAAACACTGGATCTCTCCCCGTCCGGCTGCAGCCTGAGTCCCGACATGTCAGCTGTGTCCACTGTTTATTATTAGTGCTGCAGCTTTTCAGGCATCAAATCAAAGTAACCTGGCCTCCACTACAATTAAGATCCTGAAGGAGCGCCGTTAACTTCAGGAGGCCGACTGATTGAACACAGTAAGCATATAAAAACTGTACTCACCACCGATCCAAACGGGACTCTCGGCCTCTTCTTTCCGAGCCGGGGGTGGGGGGAGATAATCGAGTAAATCTGAGGAGAAAAGGGGGGCAGTGGTTTGGTAGGCACAGTCCAGGTCCAGCCCTCTCTCACACACACATGCACGCTGCAAGACAAGACCAACTAGGTGGGAGCCATCGAGCACCTGCAGTACCGCACACAGCCGCTAGAGGCGCTGGAGATAGGTTTGTTTTCAGATTCAATAAAATACAGGATTTTTCTTTCTTTCCATAGTTCTACTTTTCCTTTTTTTGTGTGTATTTCATTTTCTCAGACTTCCTTTCAGTCATCTCTTTCTGCTTCTCTCTCTCTCATCCTTTATTTCTTAATATAATTCTTTCCATCTTCCTTTCACCCTGTCCCATCTCTTCATTTCTCTCTCTTTCTTTTCCTCCCTCATCCTTTCTTCTTTTTTCTTTTACATTTTAAATGGACAGAGCCACATTACACTTCACGCTATTACTGATGCAAGACAATATAAGTTTTACCTGAAATTTAAATAATGGTGAATAAGAAATGACAGAAAGAAGCTTTTATTGACAAAAATAAATATTAAACCAACATGGAGTAGGTGAAACCAGAACAGAACAGCACATTTCACTGATACAGGAAACATTCTATAATAACAGTAAAAGTTTATTCTTTTCAAACACAACTTTATTAATCCCTCGAGTGGGAAGATTCTGGTTTTAACACTGTTATTGAGAAACCTGCTGTTCTCACACACAAGACTATATGAGACATGAAAAGTACCCAAAGGCCTGCTGATTAGACTCTCTCTCTCTCTCTCTCTCTCTCTCTCTCTCTCTCTCGTCTGTCTCTCTCTCTCTCTCTCTTCTCTCTCTCTCTGTGTGTCTCTCTCTCTCGTCTCTCTCTCTCATCTCTCTCTCTCTCTCTGTGTGCTCTCTCTCTCTCTCTCTCTCTCTGTGTCTCTCTCTCTCTCTCTCTCTGTGTCTCTCTCTCTCTCTCTCTCTCTCTCTCTCTCTCTCTCTCTCTCTATCTCTCTCTCTCTCTCTCTCTCTCTCTCTCTGTGTCTCTTTCTCAGGTGGGCCTGCTGCAACCACCTTGTTTGTTTTGCTAAACCTCAGAAAGCCTGGGAACAGAAAGTACAGGATGACAGGTCAATGTAAAATATGATCGCTATAAAAGTTAGTCATTATTTAGTATGCAACTATGCAAGCAAAGGTCTCTTGACAGAAGAGTAGGTCGTCACCTGAGAGATGACACACCTCAGACAATAGCAAAGGTCACCAACTGAAAGGCTTTCACCTGAGCACCTTTGTTTGGTGTCATAAGTGGATCAGAGATGTCTGAATTGTAGTTTTCTGTTCCTTTACTTCTTCATCAGCTTTTAGTGGCAAATGGCATCCAAGAAGACAGGTTGCATTGCTGCCATCTGCTGGATGGCAGCAAAGCAACCTGTCAACCTTTTTTTATTGGGGGAAACCGTCTTCCTCCTCTCTGCTGCCTTTTATCCTCCAGCCTCTGATTGAAGAATCCACAGACAGGTGAGGCTGCACGGGCTGCCCCTCAGCTTTTACTGACATAAAGACAACAGCTGAGGTCTATAAGACGTTTGGAAAAAAACACTTCATGTATAATGCATCATGTATAATGCCACATGAGCTGAGCGTGAAAGCACCCTATCGATGTTTGCATTACACTCTAGCTATTATGAAACTCTAATTACTGAATAGAATAGGAAGAGACATCAATCATGACGAACAGTTTGTAAATGTTCATACAGCTCATGTTGTGCTTTCATCGAGCGTCACTGATGTATACAGTACATGGTTTATTAAGTTACAGAAGCCAATAAGAAGCCACTCTGCACAACCAGAACTGGTCTGCAGTTATCTGAATCTTCTATTAGTGGTTGTTAGATTACTTCCTTTTTCTGTTTTTTTCCGTCTAACTACATACTGAAGTAACTTAAACCAGGGGGGATCAGAACCTTTCTCTATAGTGTTGTAGTACTTGACATCGGTCTTGGTCTCAAGACAGGTCTCGAAACCACTTTTTGAAGGTCTCAGTCTCGCCTCAGAATTGAAAGCAACCTTCCTGGTGTTATGGTCTAAGTGAGTGACACGCCCGCTGCAAACAAGATGATGATTTGTTTAGTGATATTTATGGTCTTTTCTAGGTCTCACCCTGCCTTGTGCTTGGTCCTGACTCGGTCTTGGAGCACTCTGGTCTCATTTAGGGTGATCTTGAATCTTAATTCACTAGCCTCTAGTTGACTGTAGGGGAGAGCGGGGCATGTTGTCACACGGGTAAGTTGTCACACTGGTTATATCTCCACCACCAGAGGGCGCTGTCTATAATTATAACCGTTGAATGTGCGACTCACAGTTCTGAAGTCATTCTGTTACTCACACAGCATTAGTCACTGTAATTTGAGTTGAGAACAATTTTGATCTTTTTCCAACATAAAAGTAAAAAAACTTAATTGTACATTTTATGTCATAAACATTTGATTAGTAAGTATGCTCAATTGGGTATATTTTACACAGAATAGAGGAGAGAAAATGTTTATTTTGATACCTAAACCGAAGTCCTGCGCTAAAGCTAGCTTGCGGCATAGCTATCAATAGCACACATGTCACTCTGGGGCAAGTTGTCACATGTGACCAATACCCAGTATACATATATTACAACATTTTCCAACTGCAGAAGCCAACTTTTCTAGCTGTTAAAGTTAATTGTTGCTAAACAACAATGTGTGTGTTGATATACTGCTTCACAAAGTATTATTAGTAGTAATTCAATTGTTATAAATGATGAGGCCACAAAATGGTAAAAATATACAGGAGGGTGCTTAATAAGCCTTTAATTAAAAAAAATATTTATTGATAAAATTATTTTTTTGTATGTACATGCAAGCAGAAGGAAGAATATAAAGGACAGAAGGGAAGCCTGCTAAAATGGTTCGAAATTATAAACAAAAGACCGACAATGGCAGTACACCAGCTGACATAATGTTAGGGCAGTGAGGCAGGTAAAACTTGAAAATAAATCAATAAGGAGTACTGCCAAAGACTTCAGCATTAATTACAGGACCCTCACACGCGACTGTCAAAAGATGACATCCGTAGAAACTGAGGGTCAGATGACGATGCCAACGTCAGTGGTGGGCTATGTTCAGCCTAGGCAGAGTTTCCCAGCTGACTTGGAGATCCAACTGGTTCATTACATCATTAAGTCAGCTGACATCTACTTCGAGCTGTCACCAAGACACTGTTACGTCACTGAAAGATGTATTTAAACATGTTGAATTAGAATTTAAAAAATATATATTTCTAAAAAGACATAGTTCAAGATGAATTTGTTTGTGTTTCGGCTATTTGTAGTTTTTTAGGTTTTTTGGTCTGCATCGTTTTTTATGCACTGACACTGATGAAGCCCTGGCATTGAAAACAGCTGTTTCAATAAATCTGACTTTCAAATGCAAGAATAAGAGTGATACATGTTATTATTTGTTGAAAAATATAATGTGACAATTTACCCCGCATAGTGTGACAACATACCCCGTGATGGGGCAACTTGTCACAAATGCACACTCTGTACTTGATCATGCAGAATTTATTATTGAAATGACAAGTGAAAATCTGAAGATTATACATTTGTGCACAAGAAATTAATCTTTAATTTGATATAGAAATTGAGTGACTGTGATATACTTAGACCGAGAATTTTAGGTGAAAGCCAAAAGTGTGACAAGATACCCCGCTCTCCCCTAATCCACAGTAGTCATATCCTTATTTACTATGCGTGCGTTTGTGGGAAGACGTGAACATGAATCATCTTCAAAACAAACAGTGTTGCATTCAACAGCTGAAAAAACCAAACATAACATCTGCCTGAACCAGCCGATCACAGAGAGGGAACTGTTTGAACAGGGAGAAGCTCTCCTGTACTTAGCATAGAGGATGTAGCCGCAGAATAAGGATCTGAGATCACACGCTACAGCACAATGCAAACGCCACAAAGCTGACTGGATTGCAAACATGTTGCCATGTCATCTATATCACAACGTGTTCTTGCTTAACTCCACCCTTCATTTACGTTAAAAGGCCTCTCTTTCACAACCCTCAGCTGTATGTGCTGCATGTAATCCCTACAAACAACTCTGTGGGAAAGAAACAACTTCTTCTTTCTGACATTTTCTTTGAGTTTCATAGTCTGTGCAGAGTTTGAGACACAAATCAAACCATACGAAACGATGACTTCCACTTTTCTTTGCATGCAACCTGAAAGAAGTGGAAGAGAAAATAATTTGAATACACATCCCGCCCCCCCAGGAGACAATGGGATCTGTGCTTCAGGTTACCTTTGGGTGTGTCCCTGTTTGTATTTCAGCGGCAGTCAGACGTATCTCATTGAAGAGGTTTAGGATTGCAGGTGTCTGCTCTGTGCAACCTCACCTGTCCACTGGAAGCCCCTCCCTGAGATCCTAGCCTATCACCTTCCTCACCTGTGTCCGCTATAAAGCCGACTGGGACAGGACACATTCTGAGCTCAAAAGGAAAACTTCAAAAGTTGAGGATGACATCCACGGCTGACCGTCTGGCCCACGAGCAGAAGAGGCAGCAGGGCATTGGCACCAATCAGCACGCAGTGAAGTTCTCCCAGCAGGATTTTGAGAGTCTGAGGCAGCAGTGTCTGCAGAGCGGACGTCTCTTTGAGGACCTCCGCTTCCCCGCTGAGCGGAGGTCTCTGGGATACAACGAGCTGGGGCCGTACTCACCCAAGACCAGGGACGTCGAATGGAAAAGACCGACGGTGAGGCACACCACAATGTACACAAAAGATGTCATTGTTCGTTTTGTGATGTCATAGCCTGGATGATGATCCTGACAGAGATAAGTGAGTTTTGCATTTTACTCGTAAGCTGCACATTTATATTCTCTTTAAGCCGTTACTTCAGGATGTAAAAAAGGGTGGTTAGAACTAATTTATTTGTTGCAGAAGCCCTGAGCAGACATGCATCAAAATATTTTGTGTAACTCACTCTTTTTTGTGATAGATTTTTGATGTTTTCGAGACTCTGGTGGCCTAGTGGTTAAGATGCGCTTCATGTATAGAGGCTACCGTCCCTTCTCTATGCGCTGCCATTAAAAGCCCAAAAAATAAAGCTTTACAAAAATGTAATAATTCTGCTGTTTTCTCGAGATCCTGAATTATGTTTCTCATTATCTCAGATTTTTTTTAAAAAGCTAACCCTAACCCAAGAAAGTCACAGACGGTTGGTGGATGAAATATCAGGTGCAAACTGTGTTAAATTCTCCATTCATACAAAGAACTACAATGACCCCAGCACAGCAGACTGTAGGGACTCATCCTGCTATTCATCTGAGCTGCACAGGATCTCTGTTTGTGCAGCTGTGAGGATACAACAAAGCTCATTTGGATATTAAAGGTTGAACAAACGATCACATGTCAGTGTTGGGGAAGCTTCTTCAAAAGGTTGAAAAGCGGCTTATTATCTTACACTGTGAGAAGTTGAACTAAAGCCAAAGTGACCGAGGCAGAAATGTAACTGGTGAACTCGAGCTACAAGAAAAAAGTTGCTCAAACTTCTCTGTGAAAAATGGTCCAATTGACTATGAACACATGATACAAAAGGGAAGACATCAAACGCTTCACTGGAAGGCCTGAAAAGCTGGCTGTCGCTCCCAGAGGCCGTTTGGTATTTCTACTTCTAACACAAATCTAAATCGTTGAATGTTGAGCTCATGTTTTGCTCGTTGTAGGAGCTGTGCACAAACCCAAAGTTCATTGACGATGGAGCCACGAGGACGGATATTTGCCAAGGAGGTCTGGGTAAGAAAAGGAGGGGAGAATGCTTTTAAAAGATGGATGCTTCAAAGAGGGGGGGATGCATAATCCTTGGACTTAACCTCCACTCAACCTGCCTTTAAGCATGAAGAATGACCTCAGATGGGTTGCAGTGAACATGTTCCCAAACCTCAAACCACATGTGTGATTTGGTTCTGCAGGTGACTGCTGGCTTCTGGCTGCGATCGCCTCTCTGACTCTGGACCAACGGATCCTGGCTCGTGTGGTTCCTCCAGGACAGAGCTTTACTGAAGGTTATGCCGGGATATTTCACTTCCAGGTCAGACAACAAAATACTGACCTTCAAGCTGGCTTTGTTTCTTACTTTTGTTGTCTATTCCATCCTGCTATGCCAGACCTCTGAATGCATGCTAATTTGAATCAAATCTGCACAATGGCAGAGGCAGGTTTGAGATATTTAATCATACATTTGAGGGTAAATTAAACAAATTAATTGAAGCACTAACACTAAGCATGTCTCTCAAAATGCAGCTCAGAAGCTCACATTTTATTCTCTTGAATCTATGTCAGTAAATTATTTGATATCAAGCCAAGTTCTTTTGATATACTCTGATCAGTTCCAGTGAGTTTAATCAGCTAAATGCTCAACTGGTTCTACAAAACCAAAAGCAGGTACTTTGTACCTCGCATGCAGAATAACTTCCCTCAGTAATATCGAGTTAAATATGATTTCATGATGCTGCAACTCAGCATAAAGAAACAAACTGATCAGTGTGACGCTATTACAGGAACATTTTATTATTGTTTATTTATTTGTTTGTTTTTAATTCTTTAACTTCAACTTGAAAACAAGAAACATGTAGAAACATGGCACATGGACTCAGACATGAGAAACAACAAACACCATGAACAACATTAAATACATAAATAGGTCAACAGGAAACGGAGAACGTATAAAAACCATCATTTAAACCAGTGATTCTCAACTGGTGGGTCGGGACAGAAAGGTGGATCACAGAGCTGTTTTCAGTGGGTCTCGAGCATGTGCCTTGAAAAATCCTGGTGTCACTCAAACAGTCTGTCAAGTGCTTTTCTTTTTAACATGTTCGTTTATTGCTTCCGTCAAGTGTTTTGCATAATCTGATTATTTGAAAAAGACAAAATTTTTACAGTGAGGAGTTGGTGGTGGTTCCTGAGGCTGGACGAGTTGAGAACCACTGATTTAAACCAAAATAAAACTCATCAGTCATCAGGGGTCATTTTTTGATTTATTTAAAATAGGGACAGTGCACATTAATGAAAATAAACATGTAAATATGCCAGATTGTAGGCTAAGGCTAATTTCCATGTGTAGTCCCTTGGCATGTTGCGGCTGTGGCTCAGTGGTAGAGTTGGTCGCCTCCCAACCGGAAGGCTGGGGGTTCGATCAGTGTGAATGGTGCACCTGTCATAGCCATCAGATCATGGATGAGTCTGTTTTTTTTTTTTGCATCCATTCAGAAATTCAAAATGAGGCTGTAACGCATCCTTTTGCAACCTCTTAGAACCGGGCCTGATCCCTTGAAACAAACACAAGACAGTCACCTGCTGCAAGGCAATCACCCAAAGAGTGGCACCCCAAGAATGTCCTAACAAGAGTTTACTCATGATGATATTTTCTCTTCAGTTCTGGCAGTTCGGCGAGTGGATGGACGTGGTGGTCGATGACCGTTTACCCACCAGAGACGGAAAGCTGCTGTTTGTTCACTCGGCGGAGGGCTCCGAGTTCTGGAGCGCTCTGCTGGAGAAGGCCTACGCCAAGTACGGATCATTCCTTTACAACATTTAATCATTAAAACAAGAAACAGTACAATGTCCCTGTACGTTTATGTCCCGTTGTGTGACAGGATGAACGGCTGCTACGAGGCCCTGGCGGGAGGAAACACCATCGAGGGTTTCGAGGATTTCACCGGAGGGATCGCTGAAGTTTATGACTTATCAAAAGCTCCAGCGAAGCTCTTCCACATCGTGCAGAAGGCCCTGAAGCTGGGCTCACTGCTGGGCTGCTCCATCGATGTGAGGCTCATTTTCATACTGATTTTCATGCCGACATGCAAACAAACACCGACAGTGGAGATCTGATGTCTGAAGATTGAAATGTTTGATGTGTTTTCAGATCGACAGTTCCTACGAGAGGGAGGCGGTGATGGCTTGCAAACTTGTCAAAGGACATGCGTACTCTGTCACCGGTGCAGAAGAGGTATCAGAAACTTCCAACACTATGTTGTTTGCGTTTATGTTTTTTTTTGTGTCATGCAAATTACGTTACCAACTGCTTCTCTCTTAGGTTCATTCCCGGGGCCGACTGGTTCAGCTGGTCCGCGTGAGGAACCCGTGGGGACAAGTGGAGTGGACCGGGGAGTGGAGTGACGGGTAAACTATTTCATGATCCAGTTACAATCAGACACCATTTTTTGTTTCCAGGATTTATATATGATTTTTTGATCCAGCAGATGTCGCCCTTGAGCACCAGCATGAAACCAAAACAACTTGTGCTGCATTGTTGTGTTAGCATGCTAATGCTAGCGATCTTTATTATGCTGGTATCTTCACACTGCATGTAAATTTACCTGAAATGAGCGTGATCTAGAAACACAGTTAAGCAGTGAGTACAGTATGTTATTCTTCTTTTCTCTAGTCCCTCAATTAAACAACTTTTATACACGAGGGGAGGAGTCAGCCGGCCGTCCAGGCGATGTAAACAAAGTGAAGATAGGACTCTGAAAACTCTGAAAACATCACAGACAGTGGGACTCGGGTGTTACACCCATTGTAGACAGTCATAACTCACAGAGTTATTTTCAGAGGATATACTTGATTTTATTATATTTAAGAGTGAATATAAAGCTTTTAAAAGCTGTTTTTTAAAATAAATTTAAATTAGATCCTGTCAGTGGGACACCGTCAGTTCGGACGACAAGTCAAAGTTGAACCACGTGTCTGAAGATGGAGAGTTCTGGTAAGTATATCTCCATCACAGTTCATGTAATATTCCTCGGGCTTGAAAGAGAGTTTGATTTGATAAAGAGGCAGATTTGATAAATGTTTCTCTCCCCCAGGATGTCGTATTCAGACTTCATCAAGTGGTTTGACAAGCTGGAGATCTGTAACTTGACTCCTGACACGCTGCTGAGCGACGATGTGGGCCACTGGAACAATTATCAATTTGAAGGGATGTGGAGGGTCGGCTCCACCGCTGGAGGCTGCCGCAATCACCCAGGTACAGTAACCACACATAGAGCAGGGAGTTCTGTTGCATGAAGACATGATATACAGTAAGTCAGAATACGATACCATGCAACATGATGCTTTAACAACAAGATACTTTAACTCAGGGTGCGCTCACACCTGAGCTGTTTGGTCCGTTTGGTTCAGAATCAAACTGTGGTCTGCGGGGAAAACAGGGGTCTCGGTTTCGCTCCCAAATGCACCAGAGTTCAGTTCACTGCAGGTGAGAACGCCTTTTCGACCCAAACAAGGGAAGTTAAGCAAAACACAGTGCATTGTAGGTTGAAGCATTACAGTAGGTTGGATGGCAGCAGCCACTGACCGGAGCTACAGCCCCATCTAGTGGCAGGTGGCTGTAGTACACAACATTTGACAGGATTTGGTGCAGTGTGAAAGCAAACCCAACCAAATGAGAAAATGCAACGATTTCAACTTCAACCATGGCTCAATATATGTCACAAAGAAGGGTATCATGAAACGAGGTTTAAAGGAAGGTCATTTATTATTGAACTAAACCAGCTGACCTGGGAGAAAGGGAGGAGAGAGATGTTAGAGTGTAAGCCACTTACCGTATTTTCCGCACTATAAGGCGCACTTAAAAGCCTTTAATTTTCTCAAAAAACGACAGTGTGCCTTATAATCCGGAGCGCCTTATATATGGATCAATTGGTTAATTGGTTGATCCATACTGGTTGTACACGGCGCTCAGCGACACTGACTCGGATAATGACGAGAGGGAGCCGGGCATGTTGGATGCCGTACTCGCCCAACTGTTCAATTCGGACACTGAAGAAGAAGAATTCGAGGGATTCGTGGACGGGGAATGAACTGAAAAAGTGAGCTTTACGTGTTATACGTAACTGAACAATGTTGAGTTATGCACTAACGTTTGAATTAGCGGTATCAGACTGTGTTTCTTTTACGTGTTTACAACTGAACAAGGCTGGGAGATATTGTGAATATGCACATTAACGTTTGAACAACGTTGAGTTATTGTGAATGCACTACGTATAAAACGTAGTTTTAAAACTACATATAAAACGTAGTATATTTATATATTCACAATATCTCCCAGCCAAGTTCAGTTGTAAACACGTTCTATTCTATGCGCCTTATAATCTGGTGCGCCCTATATATGAAAACAGTTCTAAAATAGGCCATTCATTGAAGGTGCGCCTTATAATCCGGTGCGCCTTATAGTGCGGAAAATACGGTAAATAAACCGATTCCTGATGGATTCAGGTGTACCCAGTTAACCAATGGCCTTCCTGACTACGCCTACTGTCTGCCAAACCAGGAAGCCAAACAAACCAAAAACATGCAGACAGATGGCAGGAAGTCCAAACCCTGAGTCCATCGAACTTTTAATGTGAGAGCAACCTTAGTGCCCTCGAGGGGAAATTTGTCTAGGACTAAAACGCTCCTCAATTGTGACAATAAATGAAAAATATGAAAAGAAATCAACGATCCAAAAGTAAACAGGGAAGCATAGAACAAAGAAAACTACAGATTTTGCACATTAGCCATATTGTTCCACTAAGACATTTAGAGAGTTACTCTTCCATGTGTTGCAGCCACATTCTCATCCAACCCTCAGTTTGTGGTGCGTCTGGAGGACGTGGACGACGACCCTCTGGACGAGGAGGACGGCTGCACCTTCCTGGTGGGGCTGATGCAGAAAGACGGGCGCCGGCAGAGGAGGCTCAGTCGCGACCTTGAGACTATTGGCTTTGCTATTTATGAGGTTTTTCTCAGAATTGTTCAATATGTCATCTTGAAAATCAGATTTTCTGGGGGGGAATTAAATAACTTATTGTCTAAAACATCTTGTGTGTTTGCTTTTTACAGGTCCCAGATCAGGTCTGTATTTGTTCTTTAACATGCCAATTAATAATCCTGACAGCAATTCATGCAGAATAACAGAGAACGTGTCTCATAGGTTTTTCTTTTCTGTCATTCTTCAGCTCAAAGGTCGTAGAAATGTTCACCTGGGTCCGGACGTCCTGCTGCGGCAGACTGCCGTGGCCACCTGCAGCACGTTCATCAACACACGTGAAGTGTGCGACCGCTTCAAACTTCCCCCGGGGGAATACGTCATTGTCCCTTCCACCTTTCAGCCTCACAAGAAGGGCAGCTTCATTCTCAGGGTGTTCTCGGAGAAACAGGCTGCAACCAGGTATCTGTGGTCCCGTCCCATCCCCTCAACTTTGGAAGAGGGAGAAGTATAGCAGAAGAATTGGGGATGCAGTGTGTGTTATAGTTCAGTCTGAAGGATCTCAGAGCTTTTGCTGATACTGCCATCTAGTGGACAAAACTCAGACAGCAGCTCCATCTTTAGAGTCAGAGTACTTCATCTGCATTAACAGCTTAAATTAAATGTTAATTTAATGTTCTTTGTTTTTTTTAGTCCTCTGGAAGAAGACATTGACGCTGAAATAGAGGAGGTAAGAAAATCAACTTGTGACACTTGTTGATTACATCTTAAAGGTCCAGTCAGTGAGATGTGTAGTGAGTGAAATGATAAAGGTATCTTACTATCTGATCAGACATTAAGGAAACATGCTATGTTGAAGTGCTGGCTTCTCTGACAACAATGCAGCAGCCAGTATGTCCTCCTTCTAACTTTAGATTCTGCTCCTGAATGCTCTGGATTTGTTTGGACCAGAGAAGGTAAAGCGGTTTTAAGGCGGTTTTGGACGCTCGGTTCACCAGATATGAGAGCAGTTATCAGGTCAAACCAACAGGTTTGGAAGCGGTCAAGAGAAGTGGTTCAGATAGAAGTGATTGTACCCGACCTAAAAAGCCTCTGCATGTTTCTAATAAGCTCCACGAGCAGAAACGTGCTCAAACTAGGATCAATATTGGAGATGCTTTTGAAAAATGGAGAGAGGTTAGAACACAGAAAGGTTTACAGACCCATGCAGAGCTGGATAAACACTGAAGCTTCAGAGTCCACCACATGGTGACCTGAGTGAGCATCCACTCTGGGGGGGGGGAGACAGCTCTCTACTATGTTTTGAATTGAGACTGGAGTACCCATTTTAACCACTAGGGGTCAGAGTTAAATACTGCTCCTTTAACATACTTTTAAACTAAACAAAGACATTTTACTTCAAGTTACTTCTAGTGGTTAATCCGTCTCTTTCTCTTACAGGAGGAGGAGGTTTCTGAGAGTGATGTGGATCCTCATTTCAAGAACCTCTTCAAGCAGATTGCTGGAAATGTGGGTAGAAAACACAAGAAGAGAAAAAGTAATAAATTACCTTTAAGCTGGGATGCATTTTTAAACTGTGGTTTGTTGTTTACAGGACAGTGAGGTGTCAGTGTTTGAACTGGTTAAGATTTTGAACAACGTCGTCTCTCAGCGTGAGTACATTAAACTGTGATATGTGTTGATATGATTTATTTCACTAAATTGTAAGAGCTCTCTCTCTCTCTCTCTCTCTCGCTCTCTCTCTCTCTCTCTCTCGCTCTCTCTCTCTCTCTCTCTCTCTCTCACAGGATCTGATATCAGGACTGACGGCTTCAGCCTGGAGACGGGTCGCCTCATCGTCAGTCTGCTGGATGTATCCTCTCTAAGATGTAAACTGAATTGTCTTCCTGACTTTAAATTTGGGAGCAGTAAATTCATACTGTAATGGTAATGATTTCAGATCGAGGAGACTCCGATGGTTTTAAGGCGACCCCCCACACGGCCGTTTTGGACGCCCCTCGGTTTGCCAGATATGAGACCAGTTATCAGGTCAACAGGTGTTGCAGCGATGGAAGCGGGCAAGAGAAGTGGTTCAGATAGAAGTGATTGTACCCGACCTAAAAAGCCTCTGCATGTTTCTAATAAGCTCCACGAGCAGAAACGTGCTCAAACTAGGATCAATATTGGAGATGCTTTTGAAAAATGGAGAGAGGTTAGAACACAGAAAGGTTTACAGACCCATGCAGAGCTGGATAAACACTGAAGCTTCAGAGTCCACCACATGGTGACCTGAGTGAGCATCCACTGTGGGGGGGGGGACAGCTCTCTATGATGTTTAGAATTTAGACTGCAGTACCCATTTTAACCACTAGGTGTCAGAGTTACATACTGCTCCTTTAACTTAAACACCCTCCAGAAAGATGAAAGTGACAAACTGGGGCTGATGGAGTTCCACTTGCTTTGGAGCAAAATCCAGAAATACCTGGTAAGTTGTTTTGCAATGTTTGTTGTTCATGTTGGAACACCTGAACGTCTGATAATGCAACACATGACCTGTACCTGGTTTATACAGGAGATCTTCAAGAAACATGACTCAGACAACTCGGGCAGCATGAGCTCCCACGAGATGAGACTAGCCACCACTGAAGCAGGTAACAAACTTTGTGTGAATGTGGAATCCCTTTCTGGTACAATACTTGATCTTTGTTTCAACTTTTCACAGAGACTATGTCACTGAAGTAGACAGACATGTTTATCAAGTTTTTTTAGACTCATTAGACAGAATTCCTCGGACCTGCCCTGTGAACGTCTTGTGTTGTGTGTTTGTCTGGATGCATCCGACCTTAATTACGGCCGGTTTTTGTTGAGCATGTGTGAAACGTGAAGCCGGTTACTGACAGACTGGATAAGCCAGTTAGAGGACTCACCATGCACACCTCCCCACAGGGACAAAACAAGCATGGGCGAGGCTGTGTAACTTAACTCTTCTATTATCAGCCTCCTTGTACCTCACACTTCTGTAAAAACTCTCCCTCCCCAGGATCAGAAAAATAATCCCCATCTGTGAAATTTACCCTACAAGCTAAAAGAAAACAATGAAAAGCGACTGGTGGTTGTTTTGTTTTCTTGCCCAGGTTTCCACATCAACAGCCAGGTGCTGCAGGCCATCGTCAGTCGTTACGCCGACTTTCAGTACGCCGTAGACTTTGACAGCTTCGTCGGCTGTCTCGTTAAACTGGAAATGCTGTTCAGTAAGTTTCAGCCAACACAACATCCCCCTCAATCAATCTGATGTTGATTTGTTTGAAGTGAGAGATGTGGATCTTTATATAACACCAGCGTTTCTGTTTTTTCTGCCTCTCAAACAGAAATGTTCAAGTCTCTGGAAAACGCTGACACGGGGAAGATTGAGCTGGACATGCAACAGGTGCGTGAGACAATCGCACAAGCTGCTGGTTTGTCTTCACTTCGGGGCTTGTTGGTGAATATTTTTTGCTTCTTCTTGCAGTGGCTGTGCCTGGCGATCTACTAACTCTGGACGAGACGGACAAGGACTGCTTTGTGATTTCTGCAGAGAGGGGCAGCTCAATCGATCAGTACAAAATTCCTATTAGACATTTTAAATTAATCCTCTTTGTTTCAGACGTTGAATGCTTTTAGCATGTTTGGAGATGTTTTCTATCACTCAAATGTATTTTATTAAAGTTGGAGTCAGTAGCTTTTTTTCACAGTACAACATTCAAACTAAGCCCCTCCTCCTGGACTCATCGCTCCCAGAATCTTACCCTCACTGCAGGACGTAGTGTGTACGTTTACTGCTTGTACTTACACTGCAAGCTAACACACGCTCGCACAAGCTGACCACCGATGATTGTCACCTGCCTGTCCAACAGGAAGCAGACCAACCTCACGTCCACGTGTAAAAGACAACACAAGGTTCACCCTCGTTTTACAATGAGCTTTATTGGCGTTTCATCTCACTATGATTATATTTTCTCTTCTCTTGCTTCGTTCACTCCTGTCATATTCTTTGGTTTTAATTGCGTCCAATCGCTGAATTGTATCCACTCCTTATCAAATCTTATCAAATGTATTTGTCTCATGTCTAGTCATAAATATGTCTCAAGCCGCATTCACCTGACAAGTCCAGATAAACTGCTGTGATAAAAACATCATGTAAATTATACTCGGATACATTAGCTCGTCTGTAAACATATTCTCTTCCTCGGGTCGGTTCCACCCGGTTGTCATGACTACAGTCAATGCATAGTTCTTTTAAATCGGGGGGCAGGGGGAGTAGCAGGAGAATCACTCCCATGATTCCCCGCCAAGCCTGTCATTTTTTTGATACTGTTTTGATTGAGAACCTCCTGGTGGTTGGAATCTACATACTGTGCCTTTAATTTGGAATTGTCAGGTGAATGTGGTTCATGACGAGTGCACCTGCTAAGATTTAAGTGTTTTGCAGGTTAGGGGTTAAATTGTCTTCATAGTTGGTGTTTTGTGATTTCAGCTTTTTGCAAGACAAAAAATAAAGACAGAATGAAAGAAACTTTTGCTTGTGGACATTTTAAAATCTTGCACGGATAGAAAAGTCTGAGATACACCAGATTAAATATTGACACAGTTTCTGTTCCTGTTAGTTTTTATTGTTTATGATTCTTGTAATAAATAAACGATCAAATGACAGAAAGTGTGGTGTCTATTGAGGCAAAACAATGAAGAAATATTGTTGATATCTAAATTCCAATGATCAGTTTTCTTCTAGAGTTTTACTCATCCATGTACACATCTGGGCAGATTATGGCCATCAATGAAAGCCAAATGTCGAGCAGGTTGGATGAAACAGGTGAGGTGTTGATGTCTGGTATGAACAATAAAGGGTGTGGAGACAGTTGAGCTGCATACACGAGACAGAGCCAGTCTTACCGCACACCCTTTACAGACACACACAGACAAGGAGACACTCCACACAAAGTCTTACAGCCTTTTAAAAATGTCCGGCATTGCAGCTAGACTTAAGCACAACCGAGACAAAGCTCAGGGGATCGGAACCAACTCTCACGCGGTGAAGTACCTGAACCAGGACTATGAGAGTCTGAGGAGAGACTGTCTGGAGAGAGGGAGGCTGTTTGAGGATGATTGCTTTGATGCCGAGCCTTCTTCCTTGGGCTTCAAAGATCTCGGACCAAATTCCTACAAAGTTCGAGGCATCAAATGGAAAAGACCAAAGGTGGGTTCAGTATGAAAAAGGGAAACTAATGCTGAAAGTTCAGGCTGGTGCTGCAGTTATTTACATGCACACAAGAACAACAAGCCTTGGGCTATATTGGCCTGATAGATTAAAATCTCTAGCTAAGACTTGCAGAAGAAGATATGACATAAAAAGTCTTTGTAGCTGATGTTTGTTGTAGTTTGTTGGTGTTGGGTTGGAACTGCTTCTCTAAATATCAAATAGTTTATCCTTCATCGTAATCCTTTCAGACAATATGATGTTTCTCGTCATGCAAAGGTGACAAAGTTTTCTAATTTTGTTCTTATGAAATTACAAATCTGCAACCTGCATGTCTCGTATTAGTGTTTGCAGTATTGCAGCCTGACTGGGTGTGATTCAAGGCATCTTAATTTGCATGCTGTATACTTTGAGAGCTTTGTGGGTTGTCCCGTTAAACTGGAAACACTGTTCAGTAAGAGTTAACAACATCACCTCAGTTAATCTAACACTGCTGGTTTGTATGATGTGGGAGATTTGAAAATGTCTGCAACACAGATAGCTTCTGTTTGTGCCTCTCAAACTGAAATTATTAAGCTTCTTGTCATGCTGAGGTGACAAATCTGCAAACATGCAGCTCTCTTCTCAGTGTTTGCAAAGTTGCAGCCTGACTAGGTGTGACTGGATGCATCTTAATTTGCAACTACAATGTCCAGTTTTCCTGCTGTTTGTAGGGACATGAGCAACACTTATTACAATATGTATGTTGGGTTTGGTTTCCTGCAAAAAAAATCATCATCCAATTCAGGGTGGATACAAGATCAGATACCAAAAAGGAAGTGCATACCATAGACTGTAAATATTGCACAGTGTGTGACAGTGATGACAATAACTAATCAGAACTATTTGGTTTTTTGTACCAGGCTGTAAACATGTTAATTTCTGCTGTAAAAACTGCTTCTTGCCAGTCATGTGTTTGTGACTTCTGGTGTTCCTGGAGCCAGCCTCTCGTGGACACTCGAGGAACTGCAGGATTTTGCACTTCCTCATTGGCTTCTATTTTTAAGACCGGAGGCTGGCGCTTGGTACATACATGTGGAAGCGATATAACTTGACTCGAATTTGCTTTTCTCTTCAAAGGAGTTGAGTTCAAATTCACAAATTCAAAATACAACCATCGCTGATTTTTGTCGAGGATGTTTGCGTATCAAAATTGCAAACCAAATAAGATTCTGTTTTCCTGCAGTGTCAAGACTAAAAGTGCTTTATTATTTACAGTGTATGTGTGTCATCTCCAAACACATCCATCCCATAGAGTGGCTTCATCACAAAGTAAGGTGTTATGTGAGGAAGCATTATAATTGACCAAATTTCTTCTCTCCTTTTTCTGCAGGATATCTGTTCAAATCCACAATTCATCATTGAGAATGCAACCAGGACTGACATTTGTCAAGGAGCACTTGGTGAGAAACTCACGCACACTAATTCATACGCTTCAATCGACGTCTGTGTCTTACCTTTTGAATCTTACCTGCGGTTATAACTGACCTTTTTATTCATTCAAATGAAAGTTGATGGCACATTAAAATATTCGTTGACACTTTTATCTCTGTCACATTTTGCATGAATGATGCTAATCTCGGACTACGAATATTAGCAGATGAGAATTCAATAACGCTCTCTCTCCTGCGGCTCTTCTCCATGCCGTGTGCTCTGCAGAGTCTTTGTGTTTTGTAACTGAACACCGTTAAAATGCCATCCAAGAGTAAATGCCTTTGCTCTGACATCAGCTGTCACAAAACAGCTCAACAACTCCCTCTCTGCCTACACCCAGTCTGTGAGAAAGTATGCATATGTGGGAGAGACGTTCTTGTTTGCGGCTAATAAGTAGAAAGGGAGGACAATAGATGTGACTGTGCACTGCTGAGGGGTGTGAGCAAACCAACTGCATGCTAAGTAGGTCTTGGACATGTGTCATGATGATCTCCGGAGTCGAGTTGTTAAAAAAACTTTATCCAGGATCAGAGTGATTTAGATTTTGAAAGCTAATCTTTCGCTATCAGGAATCAGCAATTCCTATTTAAATAAATATAACGATGCAAACAATCCTTTGTTGTTTATTTCCCTTTTAAAACAGTCAAGCTGTCATCAGACAGAGAAAGATACAAAACCATACTAGAGGATACTGTGAGATATGATAAGTGAAATCAAATTATATTTTATAGAAGTTGTTTTCCAACCTTTTTCCTGTATTTATATTCATTTCATAAAGTTGAAATGTTCTGCTGATCCCTGTTTTACAACTCACATGTAGTGTTACAATGCTGGATGTTCACACTAAATGTGGTCAAAGTTTCAGATCAAGAGGTTAACGTATGTCAGAGTAATCCCAGCATAAGTCTGCAGGGGGTGCTAAACAGCTCCTTCTGCAAATTACATGATAATTACCTGATAAGAAACCAAAAATTTCCCTAGATGGCTTCAAGCCTCTATGTACATAGACTCTCTTCTCCCAGCACTGGAGAGCAGCCCTCACCCTAGAAGCCCTGCAGCGTTCTGACCCCCCCCGTAAGGCTTCCAGAGAGCTGGCCAATCAGAAGAAAGTGGGTACATGGGGAGGGGGGGGGGGCCTTAAAGAGACAGTAGCTGAAACAAACTGTTTCAGGCAGAGTGTTTTTTTACAGACACCAGTATCAGATACATGAGGAGGTTTTTTGAGCTGCAGATTATGAAAAGCTAGTCTAAAGGTTTCACAGACCGACAACATGTAATGGTTATTTGTTTCTGATATGAGAGGCGCAGCGCCATGTTTGAGAAATATGGCACCTGCTGTGCCATGGGAAACAAATTAGCCGGGTAGAGGATGATCGGCAAGCACAACAGAAGTGACAGCCATCCATACGCACACTCTTGGCTTCATTTTTGTACAACAGGAGAAGGTGGAGACGCGTCATCCATCTTTATATACAATCAAACCAACAGCAAAAATCAACACAGATAACTTTGGAGCATTGTGCCTGGGTGTAATACGAGCCTTTACACAGGAGTCCTTTTTCCCTCTGACACTGTTGTCCTGTGTTCAGGTGACTGCTGGCTCCTGGCAGCTATCGCTTCCCTGACTCTCAACAAACAGGTTCTGTCTCGTGTCGTCCCTCACGACCAGAGCTTTGAGAAAAACTACGCTGGAATCTTTCACTTTGAGGTGCAAAAAAATGGACACAAACATCCGCCTCTGCAAGAGTTTTTAAAGCAGCACAAACAGGTTGGCTTTGAATCAAACTGTGTCTTCTCTGCGTCTCTCAGTTCTGGCAGTTTGGCGAGTGGGTGGACGTGGTGGTTGACGACCGCCTGCCGACCAAGGATGGAGAGCTGTTGTTTGTTCACTCAGAGGAGGGCTCTGAATTCTGGAGCGCGCTGCTCGAGAAGGCTTACGCCAAGTAATGACGGCACATCTGCATTTATTTCCCTTCCTCTTAGTTTGCTAGTCTTTCTCCGGTCTTATCATTCATAAGCTGCTCCTCCCTGCAGGATTAATGGATGCTACGAGGCTCTTTCTGGAGGCAGCACCACCGAGGGTTTCGAGGACTTCACGGGCGGTATTGCTGAGAAGCACGAACTGAAACAAGCAGATCCCCACCTCTTCCATATCATCGAGAAGGCCCTGGCTAGAGGCTCCCTCCTGGGGTGCTCCATTGATGTGAGCTTGTGTTTTTTTTTTTGTTTGCTTTAATGCAGTGTGGATGGTATACTTGTGTTTTTTTTTTGTTTTAACTGTCAATCTTTTTCCTCCACATCCCCAAAAAGATCACGAGCTCGGCCGACTCAGAAGCCGTCACTCATCGAAAGCTGGTGAAGGGCCATGCGTACTCGGTGACAGGAGCAGAGCAGGTGAGGGAGTGCTTTATGTCCGTATTAAAGTCTTTATATGTGATTTTTCACACTTAAATATAATATAAATCAAGTCTATCCTCTGAAAATAACACCTGAGTCCCACTGTCTGTGATGTTTTCAGAGTTTTCAGAGTCTTATCTTCACTTTGTTTACATCGTCGGGACGGCCGGCTGACTCCTCCCCTCACGTATAAAAGTTGTTTAATTGAGGGACTAGAGAAAAGAAGAATAACATACTGTACTCACTGCTTAACTGTGTTTCTAGATCACGCTTATTTCAGGTAAATTTACATGCAGTGTGAAGACACCAGCATAATAAAGATCGCTAGCGAGTTGTTTTGGTTTAATGCTGGTGCTCAAGGGCGACATCTGCTGGATGAAAAAATCACATATAAAGCCTTTAAAGAGTGTGTAACGGGGCTCCGTTTAGTTTTTTCTTTTTTTCCTGTTGAGAGTATCTGACACCTTTATTGTTTGTCAGGTGTCTTACAGAGGGCGTAAGGAGAAGCTGATCAGGATTAGAAACCCGTGGGGTCAGGTGGAGTGGAATGGAGCCTGGAGTGACAAGTGAGTATGCCACACTTTACTTTTTTAAAAACATAAATCTGCTCATATCAGCTCTGCCTACACTTACAGTACACGGCTTGTGTTTAAATGAGGACCCAGCCTGATTGAGGCATCTTCATCCTTTGTCTGGGTGAAGGTTTTAATTGTGTATGTGCTGAAGTGATTCATTTTACACACCCAGTGGAATGACTGGTAGTTCCTGTCTTAATTATATTTGTCATTATATTTGTCACCATGCTGGTTTGCTTGAATCAATAATAATCACACAAAAGGGTTGAGCTGGAGATGAGCAAGAAGCGAGCCAGTATTTAGCTGTTGCTAGTCCATGTTGTTAGCTGGTAGCTTTTTGTTGATGGACGGCTTGCCAGAACAACCCCCCTCCCCACCGGATTGTTGATGGACAGCTTGCCCCCCTCCCCCTTGCTCCCTATCCCTCTTCCTGCATTTTATCCCATCTCTCCCCCTATCCCCTTCCAAGCCCGGCGCAGTCTAGTCCTGTGAAGGCTGTTTCGTCATGAGCCGGGGATCCGGCCGAAGATTTCTGCCTTTTAATAAGGCAGTTTTTTCTTACCACTGTAACTTTTTCTGCTTCACTAAAGTGCTCATGATGGATAGGCCGGATCTTTGTAATATAACAACGAGTAAGGTCTTTTACCTGCTTTTTGTAAAGTGTCTTGAGATAACACTTGTTATGAGTTGACGCTATACAATTAAAAATTGATTGATTGATAGCTTTTTATAAAACTTAAAGATAAAGTCAGTAGATGCTTCCCTCAAAACCTCCCCCCAAAAAATTCAGACTCGTACAAAAGTAGAGCTACTCAATCATCACTTCTGGGCCTCCATGCATGTGTCATGGTGACTGTGTCTGCAGAGACTCTGTCCTCTGACTGTGTTTTGATATTTTGGTAGACATGGGAGGTTTTTGGGTTCGGCAGCGAGGGTGAACCTTGTGTTGGCTTTTACCTGTGGACGTGGAGTTGGTCTGCTTCCTGTTGGCAGTCAAGTGGCAAACACCGGCGGGTAGCTTGTGCTAACGTACCAACATATCGGCTTTCCAATACAACAAATGTGATATTCTTAGGTGGCTTGCAGTGTAGGTGCAAGCAGTAAAAGTAACCGCCAGTGGGTGCTCGTTTCTGGACGAGGGGCACAATTAGAAGGTTGTGTTTACAAACTGCAAAGACTCTACTTTTAAAGAAGCTAAGGGTCATTTAGCATCTAACCTGTTTGGTTCGGCTAAAACAAACTTGAGTCCTTTTGCCAAGTAAGTGGGGTCCGTTTGCTCTGGCTGTCAGTCAAACCATGGTGCTGAACCAACAACCGTACAGGGACTGCTTGAAAAGGTGGTAATGGACCCTAACCCTAACCAAAAAACTACGACCACTTTTTTTCTAGGTCATCTGAGTGGAGATATGTGAGTGATGATGACCGAGAAAGACTGTTCGACCGTCGAGAGAACGGGGAGTTCTGGTAAACCTTGTTGAAACTCTTTATTCTTCTATGTTTGAGTTTTTTCAGCAAAAAAAACAACAAAAAAATTAATTGTTAATCTGATAACAAAAATAAAGGCAAGGTCGTGAAGATGCCTTTTTTTGTACACAGGATGACATTTTCTGAATTCCTGCGCCAGTACTCTCGCCTCGAGATCTGCAACCTCACACCTGACGCTCTCACAGGCGATGAGTACAAAAAATGGGCGGAGTCAGAGTTTGAAGACACCTGGAGGAGGGGCTCTTCTGCTGGCGGATGCAGAAACTATCCAAGTAAGACCAGCCTTCAAGTCTGATTTGTATCAAGCTAGTTTGGTAAATGGTGACACCTACACATTCACACCCTGATGGTAGAGGCTGCTACGTAAAGTACCACCAGAAGTCACATTCATACACTGATGACAACGCAGAAGGAGCAATTTGGGTTTAAGTCTCTTTCCCAAGGACACGTCGGACATGTGGCTGCAGGAGCTGGGGATTGAACCCCTGACCTTCCAGTTGAGAGACGACTGACTCTACCCACTGAACCACAGCCGCCCCTGTTTTGTAGGTTGTCATCACCAGCTGTGTGTTATGGCTCAACCCTTCCCTCCCTTCATAGATTCCTTCTGGACAAACCCTCAGTTTGTCATCAAACTGGACGAGGTGGACGATGACCCTGATGAAGGCGAGGAGGGCTGCACCTTCATCGTTGGCTTGATGCAGAAGAACAGGCGCCAGATGAGGAAAATGGGGCAAGACATGGAGACTGTTGGCTTTGCCATTTACGAGGTGAGCACCCGTCTCAACGCTTTTCATTTGCACTGTTTTTATTTAGAAGTGACTTTTTGTAATTAAAAAAAAAACAAGACACTGACTTTCCTAAATTTGTCATATCTTGAATGTTGTACTTTGTAACGCCATGACAGCTTGATCGCATGCATTATAGATGAGTTTTTGCCAAACTCAAATTTGACGTTCACTGTACGTCTTGCTATAGCATTCCCACCGGGGACTTCAAGAGTGGCTGCAATTTCTCTCGACATTCTCCACTTTATCGAGGTTGAAACCTTTTAAGCGTACAATTTGTCGAATTTTTACACCAAAATATCTAAATTAATTTAAAATTGACTAAACATATGTTGTATATTTTTGTTGTTGCTGAGTACTTACATCACCTCAACTATACAGATAATAACAGAACCGCCATGACAAACAAGACATATGTCGTTGCCGTGTAAACACCAGATGTTACGTCAAAGACCGCTGCATAAGAAAGCGTGAGCTGCTACTGAAAGCTGCGGTTCTGTTGCTGTATGAGCTGCTGTGATAAAAGACATCATGTAAATTATACTCGGATACATTAGCTCGTCTGTAAACATATTCTCTTCCTCAGGGTGGTTTCACCCGGTCGTCATGACTACAGTCAACGCATAGTTCTTTTAAATCGGGGGGCAGGGGGAGTAGCAGGAGAATCACTCCCATGATTCCCCGTAAACCTCGACGTCATCTTTTGTTATTGTTTTGATTGAAAGAATCTGCACACTGTGACTTTAAGCCTATTAAATTGCAGATTTATTTATTTTTAGTCTTAATATTAGTTATAGAATTTGTAGAGCCATGGCCATTCTTGCATTTATAGGATTGCGGTAGTTTTAGTGTTGAGGTTAAACAGTTATATGAGAATGTTTTTTGCATTTCCACTCATTCTGACCTATGTGTTGTGTTTTTTTTTTCAGCTGCCTAAAGAGGTAAGTGTACAATATTTGTATATTTTTCTGCAGAATAACTCATCAAAACTCATGACAGAACTCGTCAGCTATTCTTTCTTTTTATCCTCTTGATTTACAAAATTTCTGCTATTTTTGGGAGGAAAACTTTGATTGTTTCATATATTTGGGTGGTTTTCTATAACCTATGTTCTCTGGGTGTGGTTTTCACATAAGCCATTTAAACATTTCGACCACGCCCACACACACTTCTTCATCGTCTCCAGATGTCTTGTATTTCTTGAATCAAAAATAAATACACAAATAAAGTGCGCCCTCATGCTGACGTGATCCTCCTGTGTCGTTCCTAGTACTGGGGCAAAAAGCAAGTGCACCTGAAGAAAAACTTCTTTCTCAGAAACTGTTCAACAGCTCGCTCCGAGACCTTCATCAACCTGCGCGAAGTGTGCAGCCACTTCTGTCTGCCCCCCGGGGAATACCTCATCATCCCGTCCACGTTCAAGCCTAACAAGAACGGAGACTTTTACGTGCGGGTGTTCTCCGAGAAGCCGGCGGACTTTCAGTACGTTCCCTTCTCAAAGATTGAATAATGATGACGAACAGTATGGATAAACAACCTCTGAAATATAGATTTAACTGTGACTTTTTGCTACTGTTAGAGAGATCGACGACCCCGTAGAGTGCAACGTTGAGCAGGTAAAATACATTCTGATGCCTTATTTAAACATACCAACAAAGAGACTGATTGCATTCTCGTCCTTAGATTGATGTTGAACATGGTGACATCAGTAACAGCTTCAAGAGACTGTTTGGACAGCTCGCCGGACACGTAAGGAAATATTTGACTTGTCGTCACACATAATTCCTCTCATGATCTACAACGTGTCTCCGTTGTGTGTGTCTTTTAGGATGTGGAGATTTCTGTATTTGAACTGCAGAAAATCCTCAACAGAGTGGTGATGAAGAGTAAGAAACGTTTTCAGCTCTGTTACAGAAGTGCGACGCGTAGCCTGCGTTTTATGTGCGACTGACACTCAGAAATGAAAATCCTTGTTTTTTTTATTCTTTTGCAGGAAATGACATCAAAACGAACGGGTTCAGTCTGACAACCTGCCGCAATATGGTCAACCTGCTGGATGTATCCTTCCTCATACCGAGTTATGTTTAACGTCCTGTTGTTTATAGGAAGCACATCCCAAGTACAGACTCTTCAAAAGACACCGTGATTTTGCAAAAGAATAGTTGGCTGTAGTGATGGAGTCTGCAAGCTAGAGTTCTAGATCATGGACTCATTATGATTATAATAATAATTATGTATAAAAGTATGCAACACGCGTTGGTGACGCTCCCAGGTCTGCTCGCACTCATCAGCTAATTGCAGGTATTCCGTCGGACGCAGCACGACCTGGAATCATAATTATAAAACAAGTTTGATATTTACATTTCGAGATCGAGAGCAGTGCAGTAATCGTACTGACATCACACACTGGAGGAATATTTGGAAAAATTATCGGTAATAATCGCCACTGCCAATGCTGCACAGTTGACTTCCAAGAAAGCGATATTTAAAATGTGTATTAGGCCCCGTGTTCAACTAGATTATTTTTCTGAGCACCAGCACCAGTAGAGAAGAAACGCAGCGCCCAGCATCTTTTTTTTCCGAGCGCTTTGCCTTCTTTGTGCGGCCGCTCCGAGCACTCAAGTTGAAACGCTTTCAACTTTTCAGAAAAAGACGCTGTTGACGTCCCCGGTGCTCTTTTCCAAATGTCTGATATTCCCCGTAATTTTGCCGCCTTGGGATCGTGTCTTGTACCCTCGTCCTCCTCGCTCCGTGTCTGATTTGGGAAATAAATTATCTCAAATATAAAACATGCAGTAAAAAGAAAACGGAGCAGTGTAAGTCATACAAGGGCTGTTGTCAGCATACTGTTGTCAACGGACTGTTGTCATGGAGACAGGACAGACGTGCAGCGCTTTTCTTCTCAGCGCACAAACGCTTCATGCAAACACACAGCCAGTAACTAACCACTAGTGTACCTGCGTCCCTGTATATCACTTATTTTATTGCTTCTTCCCTCTAAATGAAACCCGACATCTTTAGTTAGCTGTCCTTCGACGAGTGTGTTACAATCGTCTTTGACATTTTCTTCAAAGAAAGATGGAAGCGGCAAACTTGGGCTGGTAGAGTTTAAGATCCTGTGGACAAAGATCGAGAAGTTTCTGGTGTGTGACTCATAGATGTGTTTTTTTTTTTTTTCATTTCACTGTTTATTATCACGGCTTCATTAACCCTATGTGCTCTCTGTTAGGATCTGTACAAAGAGAGAGACGCAGACCAGAGCGGATGTATGAGCTCCTGTGAGATGCGGGTGGCTGTGGAGGACGCAGGTAAGGAATCTTTTCACAAAAGTTTTTAAAGTTACATTTATTTCTTTTTGTGTTGTTTAAAGCACAACTAAGCTCGGATAAGTTTAGTTTACTGAGAAAATTCGAATAAACATGTGGCCTTAAAGGAGCAGAATGTAACTCTGACACCTAGTGTTTAAAATGGGTACTGAATAAATGAATCTAAAAAAAAGTGAATACACTTAAAGGTCCAATCAGTGAGATGTGTAGTGAGTGAGATGATAAAGGTATCTTAGTATCTGATCAGACATTAAGGAAACATGCTATGTTGAGGTGCTGGCTTCTCTGACAACAATGCAGCAGCCAGTATGTCCTCCTTCTAACTTAAGATTCTGCTTCTGAATGCTCTGGATTTGTTTGGACCAGAGAAGGTAGGCGCTTTTAAGACCCCCCCCCCACACACACACACACGGCTGTTTTGGACACCCCTCTGTTTGCCAGAGAGCAGTTATCAGGTCAAACTGCTCTCTACAATGTTTAGAATTTAGACTGCAGTACCCATTTTAACCACTGGGGGTCAGAGTTAGATATAGCTCCTTTAACTTTTTTTTTTTTTTTTAAATAGTTGAATTATTCCGGCTTACTTACTGGTTGAATAGAGATAAGATATAAGAAAAATTCACAACAGCAAAATCTTTTAGAATTTGAAGAGCTTTTTGCTTATAAACTTTGTGCACATTTCAAAATGTGGATTTTTTTTTGCCTTTGTGTTTAATATGTTTAGTTAATTTCATCTTTGTCAATCGTTTGCACACCCGCAGGTTTCTCTCTCAACAACCCTCTGCATCAGATCATCGCTGCCCGCTACAGCGAACCAAACCTCAGCGTTGACTTTGACAACTTTGTGTGCTGCCTGATCCGCTTAGAGTTTCAATTCAGTGAGTTTTTAACCCTTTTTCTTTGTTACCTTACAGCCGTGAATAAATGATCTTAATGTTTTTTTTTAAATCTCAAAAAGACACTTTCAAGACGCTGGACGAGGACGGCACGGGTAGGATAAAGCTGGGATTCATGGAGGTAAGAGATGTGTGAAAACAACAGAAATACCATCACGAGCGATGTTTCACAGACAAAATAAAGACTAATGTGTGTTTTTATCCACAGTGGATAAATCTGTCGATGTTGTAGAAGAGGATTTGCTGTGTTTTCTGTGTGGTTTGTGACTGCTGTTAATCAAAGGATGCTAATTTGAAGGGAAAGTTATTTACATTGTTTGACTATTTACCAACATAATAAAGCTTTAATGGACAACAAATTATATCAATAATTAAGATCTGTCGTCGTGTCAATTACTTCTGTCTCTGTCCTCTTTGTTTTACTTCTAAAAGTTGTCCCACAATTCATGCGTTATGTCTTTTATTGGCTGAATGGTACATAGCAGAGCATACAGTAGCCAGCTTCTGCCGACCACCAACTCTAACTCAGTGATTCCCAAACAAAGGGGCGTGTCCCCTAAAGGGAGGAGGGCAGAGTTATGATGGCAAGGCTAAAAAGAAAATCCATGCACACAGTTCTGCTCTGCTTGAAAAGCATGGCCAACGTGCAAAGGAGAGATGAGAAAATATGACAAGCCATAACCCATCCTCAGCCTCCCCAGTAGAGGGAGGGGTCAATGAAGAGTGAGACCACAGAGTGTGTTGTGCATTAAAGGGGACAGATTATGAAAAATGCCCTTTGACAGTGTTTTTGAACATTTATCTGGGTAACCTGAGAGTCTACTGACCCACAAAATGTGAAATAAACCCATCCAGTCCTTTGTTTGTGGTCTGCATAAGTCTTACAACACCGAGAAAAATGCTTTGTTTCAAATATGCTCTCCTTGTGATGTCACAGTGGGATTCTGGTAATCTCCACCCATGGACTCCACCCCCAGCCTAGAGAAAAACTTTAGCACAGGTCGGCCATTTTTATTCTCACTACAGAGGAGTGATGTCTACGGGGAAAACTCAGGGGGGGGGGCTTATTGCATTTAAAGAGACACACACACCAAAACGGAGCGTTCTGAGAGAGCTGGTTTATACAGGGTCACAAACCTCCTCTGGTGCTTGATTCATGTTATATTTTGACCAAAGCACAGCACAGATGTTTCATTTAGACCACAGGGGGGCTGTTTGAAGAGATGGAAAAGGGGGGTTATATGCCCTCTTTAAAGTATTGGCTCCTGAATGATTTAGGTTTCCCCAGAAATAAAACCTGGATGAGAAGGAAGTTGGAGCAATAACAAAACACTGAACAGGTCACAAAAAAAGGTCAAAGAAAAGGTTGGCTCCGGGGTTTTTGAAAGGTGGTGGTGGGAACATAGCTCCCCAAAGACGTCTGATTCTATCTATTGGACTAGACCCAAAACTAAAGAGAAGTGGGAGTGTGAGGACAGAGGGGGGAGAAATGAAAGTGGCCGAGAGAAGTGAATCTCTTCAACACACACAACTTCAGATTCTCACCCAAACAGAAAACACAGGAAGGTGACTGATGGCATTGACACACAACCAACCGACCGACCTCCCTTCACAGCCTCCCAGGCCGGCTGAGTGTCAAACCTGTGACCTATAGCGGTTGAGATTGAGATTTAGGTTTTCACAGCAATAATGCATGCAACGTTTAGCAGGGAAAGAGAGTGAGAGCTGTCAGATAGTGCCCCTTTTAGGGAGTTTTCCTACTGTCATTGCAAAAATTGCACGTTTGGGCCACTGCTTTGGTTTAAGTTTGTGAGCCCTCAGGGGCCATCTACTGGTCTGGGGCCCCGAGTAGTTGCCTGCCTTGCTCTTTTTGACAAGCAGCACCTTGGGCCACGTGTAATAATCAGGTCAGAGTTCAGTTCCTGAAGTCCTCCAGTAGATGGCAGAGTTTTTAGAGATTCCGGTTTCCTGCTTTGACGTCACTGACCGGGTGATACAAAACTCATGCCTGCAGCAGCAAAGTTTCCTACTGACACAGTTATGCAGCAGAAGCCATTTCCTGCTCTGCGTCTTTCTCACACACACACACACACACACACACACACACACACACACACACACACACACACACACACACACACACACACACACACACACACACACACACACACACACACACACACACACACACACACACACACACACACACACACACCCTCTCCACTGTTACCATGACAAACCAGAAAAAACAACAACACTAAGGTCACCAACAAAGTCTCTGAATCACATTTTTACCAGCAGGCTTGTCAACTGTCTGCACTTAAAATTCAGCATATAGGAGTTTCTGTCACAGATTCCAGTCTGCAATGCAGCAGCATAGCAGGCGTGCTATGACATGTGCTGACATTCAGGCAGCTGAAGCGAGTCCGGATGTTGGGCGGGGCTCTGACTTTCTGAAAAACCACTAATCCGCAGAGAGGAAGAAAAGCCACCGTGATGCTGAAACAGAGTAACTGTATTTAAAAATAGTCGCCGTGGAGAAACAACAAATTCTCTATCTGACGAAAAAGACCTTAAATATTTCACAACAAAGTGTTTAACCAACAGGAGGGGTTTGTGTGTGTGTGTGTGTGTGTGTGTATCCAAGGATATGAGCAGACATACACATGAGCATTATGTGTAGTAGTAGCAGAATTAATGTGTATATAATTTCTAGTCTTATTTGTTTTATCTTTTGCTTACTATCAATTTATTTCCTAACCCACCTCACTCTCTCTTCTTGTCTCATACTCGACCACACCACACAAAAACTCTCTCTCTCTCTCTCTGTCTCTCTCTCTCTCATCTCTCCCTCTCTCTCTCATCTCTTCCTCTCTCTCTCTCTCTCTCTTCCTCTCTCTCCTCTCTTTCTCTCTCTCTCTCTTCCTCTCTCTCTCTCTCTCTCTCTGTCTCTTCATCTTCTTCATCTTAGTGAACAAATATCTGCATATTAAAGAAGAATCTAAAGGAGGGAGACAAGATCTTTGGAGCCTGCCGCTACTGGTTTCCACTTGTAGCCCTTTAGCATTTAAGATAGCTTGTTTGCAGGGGAAAAACAAGCAGAAGAGGCACAACCATCAGCTTTAAAACATCCACTTCAGTTCATTATGCACGTGTGATTGACTGCTTGATCATTAACTCTTTGAATCGACACATTTATTCACTGACAAAACCTTTTTTTAATAATCCTCCAGATTTGACCATATTTGGTAAAGAGGGTGGGAACACATTGCTACAGCTCTATCCTGGCAGCGACTCATCAATCACAGGTTGCCACACCCTAAACCTTATGCATGGAGAAGGCAGGGTTTGTGTCAGAGCCTAAAAAGCACCCTGCTTTATCATCTATTACTCTCTAAATGGGACCCTAATTATATCATTTCTTTGTGAATGTTTTGCTTCATTGTATTGCAGGAAGGACCATGGAGGACATGTACATATATATATTTGTACACACATATCACTTCCAATATTTTCACACGTTCACAATTTCAAACAGTTGCAAGTAATTTTAAATACCAGGAAGAAAAGTTTAACTAACTTCAAACCAAGCGGCAAAAAGGGGAAATGAAGCCAGTGCTGAAGTGTAACAGACTGCAGTTCCTCGAGTGTCCACTTGAGGCAAAACGCTCAGCGCCTTATTGCAGGAGTATTGTGCAGCTTTTACGTCTGCTAAGCTTGTGCGAATTAGCCATAATCACATTCCCAAAGCACGTGCAAAGGGTTAAACGCTCCCCTAACTCCACTGACGAGCAAACAGCGCCTCTGTGCGCCGCTGATGTTAGCCCATATTTATTAATGCATTTGTTTGAGGCTAAGTTGGCCCAGTTCATCTGCATAGATAGGGGGCATGGGGGCTAAACAACTGCGCTAACAGTTACGCACAGGTTAGAGTGTAAATTGCATCGTCTACTGAGAGTTGGCGGTAATTGCGCCGCATGATTTACAATGTTTGTCAAGTGCAAACTTTCCAGTGATATGACATGATACGATACAATACGACACGATGATAAACAAGAGCAAAACTGCACCAGCAGAACAACTTTAAAGGCTTTTCTTGCGCTTGAAAAAGATTAGCGCAAAACACGTAGTGACTTGGGCCTTGAGTCAGAGCAGACAGCAGCTATCAATGGAGCTTTTTAGCAGCCGTGATCCTTTCACAGTGAATCAGGCCCTCAGACTTCTTTTTCAAAATAGGTGATCAAGATCAAGTCCCGCGATGTGAGAAAATTGTCTTATAGGCTCTTCACACATGCTGCATTCATAAAAAGATAACGAAGATGTCCGAAAAAAAGTAGAAGATAAATAACATCCGGTTCTTAAAATACCAGTTCACAAACAACCTTTTCTGCCTTATTTGCTACTTTAAAAAAAATAAAAATAAGTAGAATGCATGTTTAAGGCACTTCAGTATTGGCCCAACTTTGGGCACCAGGCGCTATATGACTCCTTTTTATTTTGGATTAGGAAAACAGGCCTGGTAACAAGTCAGCACAATACCTAAAAGTACCCATGAGTCATTATTGGTGATCTACATAATTTTGCGCTGACTCATTGCTTAACTCAGATCGCGACGTTCTGACTGAAACTGAGCCGACATCCTGAATTTAAACTTGAAGTTCTCATCTCTTGACTGATCTGCTGAGGTTTGGTGTTTGCTGTGTTAGTGTGAGATTTTATTTGAACCCAAAACATGATTTTCTACCTTCTAATAAAGATTAGAAGACGAGTATTTGAATCTATATCCAGGTGTAACATCTGTCTTCCTATAGGTAGATAGATGACATGTCTGTGCACTCATCATAATGTTTACCTTATAAGGCCACTGAGCTGCTTCTCCACAGCAGATTAGTTCAAAAATGTGGACAGGTTTGTTCTCCATATAAGGGTGTGATGTGCCGCTCCCACAAATCACTGTCTCAAGCTCACCTGAGGTCTTACCTAAAAAAAGGAAGGCATCTACCTGAAGCAGGGTTTGGAGGATCAAACAGATTACAAATAAAGGATAAAAATCCCTCTGTGCTAGAAAATGAGGTACTAACATCTACTGTGTTTAAGGCTTGTAATGTGATTGTGATTCAATGCAAATGATGAGGTTGCAGCAGAAACTGTCACACCTGAGAAAAAAGGGGTGGTACCCAGTTTGGAGGTGTGCTCATTTAGCCCGGGCTCCTCCTCTATGAGTCAACCTGCTCTCTCCTTCCTTATGACCCTACAGCAGCTTGAGAGCTGTTGCCATTTTTCTCTGCTGCCTCCACACATCAGTCAAAATGGTGAGTAACTTTCACAGAGAGCTCAGCTGCAATGATTTGTCCATTTACAACTTCTTTGTGATTTTGTGTGCTCCAGAGCTGATTAAACAAAGCCAACACTATTTTTAGCACGTGTTTAAAAGTTTAAAGTCAGTGAAGCTTTGTTGTAAATCTTTTCAGTGTAAATTCCCACTTCATGGTTTCTGTAAAGGAAAGAGTAGAGAGAGTTTAGTGTTTGCAATGTTATTGTTCAAGGTGTGGTTTTTGCCTCCAAAATGGAGGGAGCTTTGTTCATGCTTCAAACTTGTTCTGAGACAATCCCTCGGGGCGGTCTTTCTTGTGCTAACTTGTTCCACAATGACTGGAATGTGACACAGCAGAGGCCTTGAAAAGCATAGGGAAGCTACACCCAACGGGCATGTTGCTGCTGCCTTTTTTAAACTGAATATGGGGTAGAAAATGTTCACATTTTGTCTGCTTAAAGAGAGTGAACACGTCTCTCCACAGTCGAGTTTTGAAGAGCTTCCTGTTTCTTCATCTTTCAGTTCTGCTTTCTGTGTCAGAGCAAGAGAGCAGCAGCAGCAGCGTGTGCTCGGGCCGGAGCATGGCTGCAGACAAACTGCTCACACTGCACTGCTGTCTTCAATCATTTCATGAGACTGAAACACACACTCTGTCTCACTGAAGCACAAACTCTGCCTTCTGTCCATTACTTTCAATGAAGTGAAAATAAATGTGTTTATTTGCAGTCGCTCTTAATGCCATTTCAAACAAAGAAGCTTGTGTAACCACAATAATTAGTTGGAACACAAGTTTAAAAGCAGCTGTGTTTATTTATTTTTTTTTTTTACTTTTGCAACTTAAAATGGGTGAAACATTTTCGCTTCATTTGCATGTCGATATTGCGTGGTCGACCACATAAGATGTCAATCAATAGTCCTGTCTTTGTCTTTTTTTTTTTTTTTTTTTAAACTCAACACTGACTGGTTTCTTTTCTTCTCCAAACACAGGCGTCTGGAATGACAGTCACTGACAAAGTCAAGACACAGTTTGACAAGATGAAAGTGAACAAGGCGGCCGACGACAGTGACAAGCGCATGCGACTGGTGACATGTACCATCCAGGACGATGTCATCGACGTGAAAAACATATACACCCAAGAGATGCTGGGCAAAGGTGATCTCCCGGAGGATGCCTACCAGCTCCTGGTGTCTCTGATGGTTGAAGACAAATGCTTCTACGCGCTGTATGACTGCCACTTAGAAACCAGTGAAGGAATTAAAAAGGAGGAGCTGGTCTTCGTGACATGGTAGGTCACTTTTTTTTTTTTTTTTTTTTCCCTTCTATCTGTGATCGTAACTGCCATTAGACTGCAGAGAGGTGGTTTAAATATAATCTTGGTGAAGTTGTCAGATGTTTGAGTACTTAATTCAGCTGAAGTGTGTGTTTGGACTTTGTTAATGATTTCTCCTCATTTCAGGATTCCAGATGACATTGCGATCAAACACAGAATGGTCTACGCTTCATCCAAAGAGAATGTCAAGAACGCTTGCAAGGGTATGTTGTTTCCCCGTTACTTTCTTCAAATGTTATCGCTGTCTTGCAAATGTCAACCACTTGAATTCCAAGTTGAACGGCAGTCCTTAACTTATCACAACAACTGTTGTCTTCAACAGGTTTCAAACACGAGGTGAGTGTGAACGACAAGTCAAAGGTCGTCACTAGGGAGGCTTTTGCAGAATGTTTGGAAAAACTCACGCCTGCAGTTGTATCTCTTGAGGGTGTACGTCTGAGTGGAAAAAAATAAACCACCTGAAAACCATGAGTCTTCCCTCTTCATCACAAGGTCGACTTCAAGGGAGTTCAGGGGATTATGTGAAAGTTTGTGGATGAGTTCAACAACACACGGTTGGACTCTGATTAAGTTCCTGTTACTAATTTACTTCAAATGCAATCATTCATATCCATAGTTTTAATTGAAGCTTGTCTCTTGGTACATGTTTATTTCACAAACTTGTGTCTGCTGTTTTTACGTAGCATAGAAAACAAACTAGGCTTTTTATTGGAACAAGATCAAAATGGTTGGGCCTGTATGTTTGGTAAAAATCTGTTTTCTTCTGGACTCCTGTTAAAATAAAAAAAAATGTCAAGTGTCACTAAAAATGCAGCAGTCGTTGCACTGTATTCTCAAATAAACTCAAATGCAATCAATTGTGCTGTTTTTCTTTCCAACGTGAGACGGTGTCTGCGTCCTACTTCAGCAGAGCGGTTCGAAAGTTCTGCTTTCTTTTTAAATTTATTTTTAAATGGTGAAATGACAGATTCAAAATTACTGTAAAAGCTTTTATTAATAGCCCTGCAGGTTTTTATTTACTCACATCTATGAAATGACTCTGCCTATATTTGGGACAGGCGCCAACACGAAATGAGAAACCTTTAATGACTTTTAAATGGACTCGTGCAGATGGTAAAGAGTATAAAATTGTAATTTTACACCAGGAAGAATATTCAGTTATGCACAAAGTTAGGATACAGTAGCCGATCTAAACCGACCTGCTGCACTGTAGGAAGAGAGGGAGACACCTGGCCAAAACAGCAAACTAATCAACCCTAAATGCATCTTCTAATGAAGAGCTGCCTTTATTTGCTAAACAGTGCAGCAACGCCCGGCTAGTAAAAGGGACTAGGCCTCAAAGTGGGGCCTGCTTTAATTTGAAGTTTTACCCTACTTTTATTTACAGCACGTTTCAGCAGCAAGGTGATTCATAGTGCTTCACATATGACGTAAAGCATCATGAAAAAGAAAAAATAGACATCAATGAAAGTTTAAGGTTAAATGTTAGGGTTACCTCGACGCAGGTGACCTGGGTTTGAGTCCAACCTGGGATGCATAAAGAGTTCCTCTTAAGTTTGGAGCCAAATTTAACATTAATTTCAGTCCATTACTATAACCTCTAGGCCTGCTGTAACTTTAATATTGCCTTCATTTGGGAACTTTTATTAGCCTTTTTTTTACATTTTAAAAGTGAGATTTTCTTTGTTGACTTAGTTGTAGATTAAGTATTCTGTCAAATTTCCTAATTTTTCACTTTGAAATAAAATTAAAGCCACATCTGGTTTGGAAATAATTAAATAAATAAATACAAAACCCGGAAGCCAGAGTTAAAATAGTAACGTCCGCTGCATTCACGTGATGTCGGACATTTAAGTTTCTCGCTGGGAAACAGTCAAATGACGGCTCCCTCAAGTTAAAATAACGGCTCAGAAAGGTTATGGTAGGCCAACACGACTTGACAATACGTCAGAATCGACGTCACATACACTGAGACACCGAAGACCAGCCGTAACTTTGGGTGATTGCAACAACAAAAAAGGTTTTTGTTATATGTTATGCTCATTTTCCTAATAGCAATAGCTAACCATTGCTCTTTGTAGACTGAGAGGGGGCAGGTGGAGTGAAGAAGAGCACCTATATACACACGATAAAGTTTTATTTTTACAGTGTTTATGTAGTTTCCGCATTGCTCTTGAACACACCACGGGCAGAAAAACAACACGTCAACACCCGGAAGTAGGGCTTTCCCGCCGTCCGCGCGCAACATATCTGCCTCCGACAGCTTCTGTTTCCTTTCAAACTGATAATGATCTTTTATCATTTTAACATTTTAACACAGTTATGTGTTAAACGCAGTCCTTACGGGGGTTTCTCACCTAAATGGAGCAGTGACTGATTGTCCAGGTTTGTCCGACCACGTCACACCTCCGCGTGGCTTTAGCGGGGCTCGCAGGGGGCGGGGCTTAACGGAGAAAGACGACCATAAATGGCTGTTTTAAAAACCCGGAAAACAAACTTCATGTTGAAATGTACTTCCTTGTCTCGGCAGATTTCACACCCCATGAAACCACGAGGCCTCTTCAAACCACACCTACGCTGTGTTTCTTCTTCTTCATCACAAAGAAACCATAAAAACTATTTAGGACTGAATAAGTCCAGACTTTATCTACTTTATTTATTTACATTTGTCTTTATTTATCTACTGTCAAGAGTTTTTAGCTGGTTATCAGAGGTTCAAATTAATACTAGAGCTTCTTTATGAGCTACAAAAGCAAACAAGACCATCAGGTCCGAGGTTGATCTTTTCTTTAGTACATTTGTATTCTCTGAAGTGCTACAAGGGGGGGAGGTGCCAGACAAATGTTGTGTCTGTAACCACACTAAAGTACCGCCTACTACCTGTAGCGCTCAACAGTGACCGCCCACTTTATCGGTGACTCTGGTTCCGGAAGTCCCTGTTCAAATCCTCCATTGATTCTTCACAAAATCCTTATATTAACAGATTACAGATGGACAATCAGCTACCCCAACATATGCGACTATATTACATTTAATTCGGCACCAAAACGGCATTAATAAACGTACAAGCCTGTGTACATCATTTTCGTCCGGAGTCAAGGAACTACCCATCCCACAATCCATTGCGAATGAGATCGTTTCTTCTTAAAAGCAACTTTAGTCGTTATAGTCGTTAGTGGCTTTTAGTCCCAAGGTGCAAAAAAGAAGCGTTACAAATACAGATTTGTTCCTGCTGCTATCATGGAGCTGGACGAGCTGTAGACATATTTGCAAATACACTTTTATTTATGTTCAGAAATGTATTTTTATTCTGCCTGAGAGAGATTCATTATTTGTTTTTAATTGATCTTATCGGTTGAGACTTCTCTCTCCCTCATGCCCTGATTGGCTGAGCCTTCAGTACTTTTATCATTTTTCAGGTTTTTAACACATTTTAGTCGGTTAAATAGTTTCCCTTCTCGCTGATGTGTTGTCACATCTGTGTGTCCATCTTACTGGCTGCAAACAAATCTACCTACGGGAACAAATAAAGCCATCTGAACCTGATGAACCTGAAGTCGTGTTGTAAAGAAATTACAGCAATCCTGGGTCAACCATCAGAAGCACTAAAGAGAGAATATCTAACCTCTGTTCTGCTGTCTGATGAAAAACTGTAAGGATGTGGTAACACTTCCTGTCAGAAACTCAAGGTTTCCTCTATGCAGCAGTAATGAAACGGCTTTCTTAACAAGCAAGATGATAAACTCCGAGCCCACAGTGACCATTAGAGCTTCACTCGTGCATACATTAGATTTTCAGTTCGGCCTCGCTGACGTCAAAATATTAGAAGCCAGATTGACCAACTTTTCTTCCTGCTTTGCATTAATCACACCTAAGTGTTTTATTATTATTTTTTTTTAAACAGAGCTTTTACTCCTGTTTAAAAAAATAAATAAATCCCGTCCACACACTCAACGTTCTCAAAAACCTCTTTGTCCCCAAGAAAACACAAAACGCACTGTTACAGCTGTCATGAGCACGCCAAGTCCAAAACGATGACCTTGACCTGTCAAAATGTTCTTGTCATTCCTCTGCAACGACCATTTCATTTTAGAAAGTCGTCCAATCAGGCGTCTCTCCTCGTCAACACAGTGGGAGAGTAACTGTGTATGTTTGTGTGTGAGTGTGTAAAAAGTCCAGTTTGCAACGTTAGCACCAGCGCTAGTTTGGTTACATCTGCCATCGCACTAATCTCATGTCAACTAAAGGGACAGCAAGCGTGACGATACAAGAACAAAACTCTGTTTTCCCCATCTACACAGTAACATCTTAATGTGATTTTTTCACACTTAAATATAATAGAAATCAAGTATCTCCTCTGAAAATAACTCTGTGAGTCATGACTGTCTACAATGGGTGTAACACCCGAGTCCCACTGTCTGTGATGTTTTCAGAGTCCTATCTTCACTTTGTTTACATCGCCCGGACGGCCGGCTGACTCCTCCCCTCGTGTATAAAAGTTGTTTAATTGAGGGACTAGAGAAAAGAAGAATAACATACTGTACTCACTGCTTAACTGTGTTTCTAGATCACGCTCATTTCAGGTCAATTTACATGCAGTGTGAAGATACCAGCATAATAAAGATCGCTAGCATTAGCATGCTAACACAACAATGCAGCGCGAGTTGTTTAGGTTTCATGCTGGAGCTCAAGGGCGACATCTGCTGGATCAAAACATCTTCACCCTGGAAGGAGTTTTACTAAAGGTGAGTTTTCAGTGACCTAAAACTCAGTTTGTGGAGACGAGGCCTTCAGCTGCTGCGACACTGAATAAAAAAAATGAGAAACGTAGAGCTACACTGTAGTTTATTCACTCATACAAATTGTTGATGCATGTTATTGGCAGCCGGCTTCAGAGGAAAAGCAGGCCCTATAGGTAATGAAACATCGAACCGTAAAATGTTCCCATCATTCAACCACATAGAAAAGACATACAAAGTAATTGCACAGGTTGATGCACGTTTGACGCACAATCGGTTTCCCTTTTTAACACTGAACTATGGGGGAAATGTCTGGAATATAAGGCGGCGGGAGGGATAAATAACTTCTGACACAGCCAGAATCGTTGATGGAATGTGGGGTTTCAATAAAGATCGTAGCAGGAGTCGCTCGTCAAATCTCACCATGAAATGTTCATCATATCAAACATTTGATTTTCCTACAGTTGCAACAAATGCAATCAACTACAGTACAAGAAAGAAATAGTTTTGGAATGCATAACTATGGTAATCATAAGGCATATTTGGCAGGTTTTCTTTTGTAGTGTCTGCAGCGGACTTCCTTCTCAGACGGAGGTTCCTTCCTTCAGCTCCACGTATTCTCCCTTAAAAAAAAACAGAAAAACAAGATGAGTACGAGCAAGGCGGAAATTATTTTTAGCGGTACTGCTTTGTTTGCGTTTTGGTCACCTTTCCATCCAGGTGCTCCTGTAGTGTTCTCACTGTGTCCCTCTCTTTAGTCAGCTGCTCCTGAGTGGCCTTGAGGAGCTGCTGGAGCTTGGTGGCCGCCTGGCCGAGGTCTTTGGAAAGCTTCTTCTCCTTCTCCAGGCGCTCCTGATCCCACAACACAAGGAACAAGAATTACTCCCAAAAGTAAGGGAGGGTGAAGCATTCAATAGATGGATCCCAAATGATCCTCATGTTCTACTTTCATGATAACAGTCTAAGAAACTTGAAGAGACGATTTGAATGAATTATTTATCTGATACTGGTGTCTGTAAAAACCTTCATTTCAGCCTCTGTCTGAAACGGTTTTTATCAGCGGCTGTCTCTTTAAGGTGCCCACTTCCTTCTGATTGGTCAGCTCTCTGGAAGCCGTCCGGGGGTCAGAACGCTGCAGGGTTCTCCAGTGCTGGGAGAAGATAGGTTTCGACACCATGTTTGGCTTCTATGCCATTACTTTACTGCTCACCGATCTGGAATCATTTCTGTCAATCATGTTTGATATTTACGCTTCCAGATTGGGCCGCCCAGGACAGAATACCCGCAGCAGCCAATGAAAGCGAGCAGACCAGATGTTGCATACTTTTACAGCTCACATCCAACATAACAAAAACTTCTCAACCAGGACATCACCAATATGCATCACGTTAGCTGCTAAACAGAACGCACACCAGCTCACGACGTGGATCGTCCTCCATATTTGTTTTTTCTTATGGAGGTCACGTTTTATCTCGCAAGTTTCTGTGAGATCTCGTGTCTTGTGAAATCGAAACAGAAGGCGTGTGGCCTCACGGTCTGACTGAATCATCTGGAGTGTGCGCTCGGTGGATTGCGTTGTTAAAAAATTTGTTGAAACTGTCCTCATGTCTGTGGTTTCCCACGTTCTTTAAACGGGTTCGGATTTGAAAGCGGTCTGAGCCTCAATTTACAAAAACACTAATAATTAGTTTAACTGACAAGTAGTCCTGGTGCCAGCTAGAGAAGGTGACAACGCTTAATCGTTTAGTCGACTTACTGCACACATCCTTAGTAGAAATAAAATGTCGACATGCAAAAATATGCAATCTATGCTGCATCCATCCCCCCCCGTCCACCCGTTGAGTAAGTACCAGACTGAAGGAGCTGCCCACCTTCAGCTGAGTGACATCCTCCGTCTCCGCTTGTGGAGACTCCTTCAGAAGATCCAGCTGTGCCTGAAATTCTACTAAAGTCTTCTGGGCCTGGAGGTTGACAATACACAAACACAAACACACACACTTATGTAATCCCCCTGAGAGTTTTTTATCAGTCACCTTCCCTTCCCTGTGACAACAGATGGAAATTAACTAGCTAAATCTGGTACAAAGCATCTCTTCTCTTCTAAGACTAATGGTTTTTTTTTGTACACTGTCCCTGATTCAAATAAACGATTAAACTAAACGAGCACATGACCATTATCTCTTACCTGCTCGAAATCTTCAGAGAGCTGCTGCCTCTGGGTTTCCTCCCCGTGCAGCTTCTCGGTCGTCTGACTCAGCTCGTTCTGGACCTGACGGCAGACAAAGAGGACATAGTACAATAAGCACATAAGCACGCACACACACACACACACACACACACACACACACACACACAGACACACTTCTGACACATACCCATGTGTATGCAAAGTGTCCACACCAACACACACACAAAAAAAGCTGCTGGACGTGTGTGCTATGTTAGTTTCTTCTGGGACTAATTCAGGTGAAAAGCTGAAAAGTTAGAGACAAAAGTTTCTGCAACACAAAAAATCTGAAAACAAAAAGAAGGTGTCAGTGAGCATGCCGAGAAAAGAAAAGAGCGGTGGTTAGAGTTACGTCCACTCAGTCAGTGCAAACAGAGGTTAGCGTAAACAGCTGCCGTGTTGGCCGAGTACTGGAAGGACTGGAAATACTGCTCTGCATTACACACGTCATGGGTAACCCAGTATCCGTGTGCTGTGGCAACAACATCCTGATTCAGAACATGGGCATGAGTACGTGTGGAGTCCAAACACAAAAAAATGCTTTTAGAAACTACAACCCTGTAAATAAAGTCAGAAAGTGATGATTTGCAAAACTTTTGAAACTCCATATTTGATGGAAAATAGCACAAAGACAACACATCAAATGTTGACGCTGAGAAAAGTCTTTGTTTTTGAATTACAGGCGAGCAACACGTGTCACAAAAAGTTGGGACCGTGGCGTCAAAAGATGGAACATCTCACAGTTAATGGAGTGAACTGTCATCAGGTTA